>NC_056729.1:1054030048-1054095048 GCF_019279795.1 Protopterus annectens | reverse complement strand
CTCTGGACTCATGCTGCATGTTGACTCACTCCGAGGATGTTCAGACCTCTACAGCCTATAGTTCTGGCACATACATGTGTTTGATTGGCAAGGTGTTCATATGGTCTTCTGGGTTTAGGCTTGTCTGACTGGGGACCAGGACTGTCCTGTAACTAGTTGAAAGTCAGACTTTGCAAGGGGAGATCGTTTGTTCCACTTTTAGCATTTTACCTGTGGTTGGGGATGCAGAGGTGTGTTCACCGATGGTCATCCTGATATAGAACAGCACTAACTATTATGGGGATTTCCTATATTGTGACCATGTTCATTCTTCATATATATATATATATATATATATATATATGTGTGTGTGTGTCTATATCTGTCTGTACATGCACATGCATATAGACTTGCATTTTCATTTACCTTTCCCATACTGCTGAATCACCGCCACCTACCGTCGTGCATACACGCTTGTATACCCACTTACATCTTGGGTTGCCACCTTTTCATATGGCCAAAGCAGAGCATTTTTAGTACACACATCAGACTTTACAGGCCGACACATACCCACAGTCAGTACAAAGGTTAGAACTTTACTTATTTCCCTAAATGAACACTTATTCTTGTAGCAGTTTGTTTGCTTCACCTGTTTCTTGTAACTTTGAATATTTTGCATAAATAACTGTTTTATGCAACTGCTACATGATGTATGGAACATATTTGCTACTATCACAGGACATTTGCCATTGCATTATATTTGGTCTGGACACAACTAACAAAAAAGGGACTGTTCCTCACAAGATGGGGCAGGTGGTAACCCTACTTATGTCTGCTTTACAGCGTCTTAAGCACCCTATATCCGACTGTCACTATGCAAATGTGTAAGGTATATATTCCCGATAATGCATGTGCGGAGACGTGCATCATGGTAAAGTGTTTAATCCCAGGTCATAGGTTCTGCAGGACTGGCTGGAGGCTGAGCTGTCTTGTGGACAGCTACTGCTCATACAACTTGTGTCCAGATGTATACAGGTCTAGACATCGTGTCGTGACACCAAGTCTAATGTTTAGAGCAGATACATATCCCATGAGGGACATCCAAAAATTGTGGGGGAACAATGACCATCTTTGCTTTACGGCTGTAAGGTAGGGTTATACATGCAAGGGATACATAGTTTGCAATCCTGAGAATGCCTAGGGTGAGACTGCCTACTAGATATGGGTAGGGGTCACTATGTGCAGATATGGCCGCGCCTATCTAGCAGCCCGAATATGGCTGGTTTTGGTGGACATTCAGGAAGGGGGGGTGTGCTGTGAAGGGGATGATGGGTATTCAATTATGTATCCAGGTGTGTTGGGGTTGGATGGCTCAGTTCAGGCCAGACCATTATGTGGGTATGTGCTCGTAATGTTTCTGTACATGTGTATTGCACATTTTAATGTTCAAATGTTTGTGGGATTGTATTGTGGATGTGTATATTTGTTCTTTGGTTATCTTCCTTCACACACCGCTCCCTCGTAGACCTCCAGTTCACCTATTGTGCATCCAACCCAGTCTGCCATTGATGATATATTACATTACCCGTCACCCCCCACCCCCATATTCCACAATCAACATTCATCCCTTCTCTAGTTGATGGCCCATGGTGCAGTCAACAGAACACATTGCGTACACTACATATCTCTGGGACCAATGTGGTTATGAGGTCTACACTAACATTTCAGATCAACCACATGCTGTACGTCACACACCTAAATACTCACAAATACTTATCTTTCATGACATGGCAGGTAGACCCGGATAATTCCCGTTCATCTATGGGCCATCCTGGCAAGGACGTCTTGGACCGCAAATGGGCAGATATTGGGCGATTGCTCTGACCATTGGTAGGGTTGCCACCTTTTCATATGACCTGGATGGGACATTTTCGTGGCACACATCTGAGTTTATAGGCCAACACATACTCATGGTCATTACAAAGGATAGTACTTTAGTTTCATGCCTACATATAAGCTTTTATTGTTGTAGTGGTGTAGTTGCTTATTCTGTTTCGTTTACTTGCTTATTCTGTTTCTTGTAACATATTGGTATTTTATATATGGACATACGTACTGTATGGGTCTGTTTCATAACATAGGGGACATAATTATGTCCTACTATCGCAGGACATTTCACATTTATTATGTATTTGGTATGGACACACCTGTCTAGAGGGGGACTGTCCCTCACAATGTGGGACAGGAGGTAACTCATACCATTGGGCTAGGCTTGATTATTGGCTGCACGCTAACACGAACTGTTTCCACTTGGTATAACTAGCGACACTACAATGGAATACGGGCACAGGGTTTTAAATATCTTTGTTCGAGGGACAGGGAGTCAATATTCAGCTACGTGCCTTTGTGTTTACTTCTTATTGTGGTGTTTGCAGGTTGTCTTGTATGCTTTGCATACATTTCAGTACCCACGGACACTGACAGGAGTGATTACTATTGGAGGTAGGCTGTACTAGTCAGCATTTTAGGTTGCGCATATGCAGCCGACATGATCACACCTCTGTGCAGCTCTTGGACACACCCCCTGCACTCGTACATGTTTCCTATGCACGTGGCCGTTACGGCAGTGCATTTATTAATATGCATGTGGTGCTGCTGTGCCATCTCTTTGCCGCACAGTCAGTGCCGAGCTTCATGAATCCCGGGGTATGTTTTCAGTTTTTAGTTATAATTTTCCTTGCTATTTCCAATAAATGCTATGAGTAATCTTTGTAATGTACCTATACAAGTAGGAATTCAGATATTAACAGTACTAATAATATAAATAAATCAACAATGTTAGGTCATAAAGCTTAGCAAATCTGTTATAGTATTGGTAGAATTTAAATAACCCTTTCCAAACAACAACAAAGCTCCCAGTCCACTTTCTGATTTCTGTTATATATTGATCATCATTATTATCATTATTATTACTTTTCAGACTTTTACTGCTCAAAAGCATATATAGAAATATCCATGTAAAGTAAGAGCAAATGTTGATAGACTTGCTTTTTATATGACTTTTTATATGACTTAGGTCAAAATAAGAATTCATCATGAAGAGTCTGGAATTACTTATGTTCTATAGAGATTTTATTAAAAAATTATACATGAGATGTATTTTCATCATTGTACTGGAATATAGAATTTAAATATGAATTTAGAGTAATTATTTTTCTTTGTTTAGGGAAAACCAGTAATTTCATAAACTAAAAGGTATCTTATCATTTGGGCAGGTACCGGATTTCTTTATTCATATCAAACTTCCTCAAAATGATTTACCATAATCAGTTGTAATACTGACAAGAGAAAACAGGGGAAACAATCCATTACTTCAAAGAGATATTTTATAAACTTAGTTTAAAAAGTCTTTAATGTAACATAGGGCTGGATTTCAAAAGCTAGTTGCAGACAGAGCAGCATGTCAAAGGAATACTTCAGCGCACCAGCTGTGGATGCTATTTCAGAAGGTACACTGCAAGCAGTCCGAGTATTTAACTATTCAGCCTAGGATAATTATGGATCATGTGCGAGTCTGTTGGATTCCGAAACCCATTGTATGTGCCCTATGCAACTTAAATTCGACAAATTGCAATGCCAACTCTATTTCCAAAATCCTTGGATATGCCATACCACAATGCAAGGAACAGAAGCTATTCCCACAAAATCCTACGGCATCCATAACAATACCTACCCCCCAAAAAATGCTCACTGGAGTGAATGAACTGCAACAAGCTGCAGTACTGCAAGTTATGAAGGAGAATGTGGTTGTGTGCCTTAGAAGGTGCTCAGCTAATCTAGGATGCAAATAAGCCAACTGTCAGATCAACAAATCATTCACAGGTACCAGCTAAATAGACAGCTAGTGCAAGCTGTGTACAACAGGTGTGCCCCATACATATCTGTGTAGACATTGTAAGGCAACCTCATCCCTCTTGAAACAAAAGTTCGCCTGAGCCTAGGTACACTGGCATCAGGGGCATTCCAAAGACATAGAGGATGCTGTAGGAGTGTAACAGACAGCTGCCGGTCATATCCTGTCAAATTTTGTGGAAGTAATGTGCATCAAGGTGGATGAATACATATACTTTCCATCTACTCCTTATGGAGCATCGAAATATTATGCACCGGTTCTATAACCTTGCAAACTTCCCATATGTGCTTTGTACAACAGACTGTACCTATATCCCTAATAAGACCACAATGCATTCAGAAGCAGACAGATACATCAACAGAAAGGGGTGGTCATCCCTGAACTGCCAGTTTGTGTGTGCAGAAAATGGCAATATAACAAACACCATGGCAACACACCCTGGAAGTATCTATGATGCTGCCATATGGAAGGAAAGTGGTCTGAGGGCTGCATTCCAGCAAGGTGAAATATTTGAGAGAATACTACCAGGTAAGTACAGTAACACAGCTAGGACATAAGCTAAGGACATCCTTGACAACATTATCCATGATGACATGTGTGTTTACTCCCCACAACAGGTGACTGTGATCATCCACTGGGTCCCTGGCTAATAACCCCATACAGAGAACTATCAAACCCTGTAGAGGAAGCCTACAATAAAGCACATACAACACCATGAAATACCATTGAGGATGTGTTTGGTATACTGAAAGCTATGTTCAAATGTATGGTCAAATTTAGGGGAACACTGCAATGCACACTTGAAAGGCAGCGCAAATGATAACTGCTTGTGCCATACTACACAATATGCAAACAACAGCACATAGTGGTCTCCCAGCTGTAGGTGTGGGTGAACTACTCCAAGATCACCAGATGTCTGAAGATGACATTCCACTACTATCATAGAAGGAACAAGAGGACACAGTAGGAAGAAGGCACATGCGTGGCCGACCACAAGTCCAGGTCAAGGCAACAGGGCAATGCCTGACATACAACTTTGAGTCATGGCAAGTCACACCTACAGAAGTACACACATGAAACATTGATGTTCAGGTTTTTCCCCACTACAGCAGCACAGATTGCATCTAATGACAGTTACCCATTTGATTTATACACTGCGCATCAGACATAACAACATAATTCTACCATATAACAGTATAAAAATATACTATCCCAACATGGATCAGCTCAGGCCAAAAGTGACACAGGTAGGCATTCAGATTCATAGTGGTTTATATGTGCGTATTGCAGACAACAAGGTACATACATCTGTGATAGACATTACTATCTATCCGCTATCAAAAGATGCAGACAGGAAACCAACACAGGACATAATGCTGAACTGTTGTCAATTTCACAGACAACATATATCAGTGTAAAGTATGGATAAACTGTAATGTGCTGGATGGAGTCACCTATAGTTAGTGAAAATGTCAGGCTCCTGTAGAATCAGACTTCCCAACAACCACAGACAGATGACATTGTCAGTGGTCTGCACAACAGTCATCATCACCACAGGGTGAGCCTGACACTACTGGAGAAAGTAGATCAACTGTCAGTGTTGCTCTAACACAGTCTAGAATGCTCAAGATAATGGCTCACACTGCAGTCCAGTCTGCATCTATCATGTAATAAAACACTTAACCCAGGGTGCTCCACAGACAAGACTGATGGGGTAACACTGGCTTGTGAAGATACACTGTGGGAAGGAACATAAATGCAAGTTGATTGGTAGTGACTGTCTGGCCCACATCAGATGGACCAACAATGAAATTTGTGGACATTGTAGTATAGACATTGCTGTTGATGAGCAACATTTGGTCTGCTGAGAGGGGGCCTGCCTCTCCCATGTTGCTCTCAACTAAGCACAGTCAGGGCATGCAAAACCCTGCTTGCACTATGGCACTGCTATAGTACTGTCATAGCCAGAGATTCAATGGTCAGTGACACAGATAACATGTTTTCATTCTGTGCAGCCAATGATGCCATGACCTCACTTTGTCTGCATTCCTATTCTTTGTTCAGGATTCCAACTGGTGTGCAACATAATCCATGACAGGGGAACATGCATGGATGTCAGATACATCACTGGGGACATTCATTTGCCTGTAGGAGTAGGCGAATACTCCCTGACACATGGCTTTGCACACCAACTACACATCTATGTCTACTGTGACGGGTAGTATCAACATGTTGGGAAGAACCGTAAACATCATCTGCAGACTCAACATGAGGCTGTTGTTCACAGGACTCATCCTTTCCATCATCTGATCTTCCCTCATTTTCAGAATGGCTGGACAAGCTTTTCTCCACATTTGAGGCTACAGCTGCATCCACATAACTGTCACCATCTGGGACAGACTGTATCACTAAGTCTGTGTTCTGTGTGCCAGGGGTCATGCTACCATTGGGATCAGTGGATGGGTTAATGGAGGGAAAAGGCAGTTGATGTGCTAAAAATAGAGACAGATGACACAGGTTAGGAGAATGTGCTTCCATCACATGCTGTATATCCTTAATGACATATGACACATATGTCTCACTACAATGTTACAAATAATGGCTTACCAGGAGGTCTTGTCTGTGGATGCAACATGGAATCTGTATAACAGGGAGTTGTCATTTATGTTACATATGCAAAATACATAACATATGTCAGAAATATGAGTATAACACATACCTGACTTATCCTCGTGGGAAGACAGTGTCAGAGGACAAGGATGACATGCAAGTGTTATACGGAAACAAAGTCATAAACACAGCATTCTTAATCACATCCATACCAGCATGGACAAGTCCATGTCAAAACATACACTAGGTAATACAGACACATACCAGTTGTTTGTGGCTCAGATACTGATGGTGGCTATCCTATACAGGGATAGAAGGAGACAGTATTAATGGAGGGCAAAAACCAGAGTAACAGCAATGACATGTATGAATAGATGTAATAGCATACCAGTGATACCCTCTCATCATGGTGAGTTTGTGTGCCATAATGCAGACCCTGCAGAGAGAAAGAACAGACAAAGCAAACACAGTTAACACAGGCAATGGAATAGTTACATGATGACATATGCACCACAGTAGCAGGTCTCCTGATACTCATGTGATGTATGGTACACCTATTGTCTAGATGTCTCTGTGTAGAAAAAACAGCAACATTAATTTCATACAAACAAGATGTTCTACACATTGCTGCAACCTATGATTATGTTGGGGAACCATACCTGGTCTGTCTTTAGGTGTACCTGCATGGCTTGTGGCCCCAGCATATGTATCTGTAGTGTACAATGTGAGGAAAATATCAATATGACAGTAAACAGCACAGTTATGACAGGCCTCTAAGGCAATAACAGGGAATGGTCTTAGTAGAAGAATATGGAGGCACTCACCTGTCATTTCCTGCTGTTATGCAGAAGTGGATGGACCTGTGCAAATGAATGCAGATGACATTACACATGTTGGGTGTACTGTTATGCAGGTACTGCAGTTGTATGGGTACACGTCATTACAGTTACATTGGTCATCATCAGCCTGTGTGGACCCTTGTGCATGATGCAATTCTACTGCTGCAACAGAAAAATGACAAAACATAAATATGCATGCAACTATAACAGTAATATGTACTGATTTAATCTACATGCAATAATGTTGTACAAAATAACACATACATGTGCGGCCTGGAACATCTGCTTCTATCCTAACTCTGGATATGCAGCACTCCCCATTGACCATATGCAGTGATGCAAGAGACTGTTTGATTTCATCAAGGGGGGTCAATGGTGGGCCACCACTGGTGGCTTCCCTCGACCTCTCATACTGGTGTACCCCATTGGCTTAATGGAGGATCATGTCAGACCACCATCGGCAACTGGCCTCCTGGGACTACTGTTAGCTCCCACAGCATTTATTATGTTGGTGAGGTCAGTCCAGACTTCATTCCTCCATACTGTATTTCCTGCCAATCCAAGGACTCTATGTCCATGTTGCTGAAGAGCATCTATTATAATTTCATGCTCCTGTTGGGAGAAACTGTCAACCCCTAAGTCTGTTTGCCATCTGAAACACAGTTATAAGCACATGGTTAGATTCATGTAGGAGCCCACATATGGAGATGATTATCTGGACAGTTTATGGCACTGTAAACTTTATGCAGTCCCGTGCAATGGAAATTTCTAGGAAATAATCCCTGTGCCATATACTACTGTAACGTATAAAACCATAAAACAATGCATGAATACATAACACTTGGGACAGCAATGTAAGCTGTGATATCTGTAGAGGCTGTAGGATTTGAATCCTGTACTGTGGCTGTCAGAGTAGTGGTGGTCCAAATGTCACAGCATTGTACCACAAGAGCCACAACATGCTACACATGACATATGTGTACAACAGAAATGTGTGATGGCTGTAGCTGTAATTCCATTGAAGCCTAAATAGATGTGTAAAACAAGCAATCATATGAAATGTTATACATGATGTTATATCAACACAATCATTACTGAGCAGTGAATGTCGTTCTATTAGCAGAGAGTATCTAAAAATTATCACTTGAACAAGTTACAGAAAGCATTGGAAAGCCTTAGGATTCATAAGCAGGCCAAAGACAGTATATGGTAAGCAGGCATAAATATGGATCCTTTTTCTATTGTCAGTAGTTTTAATACTTGCTTTAACAAGCATCAATGAATAAATATCCATAACAGCAATACGAATACTTAATGCAAAAATCATGTGGATAAATCTGGATGCCATAGTTTTCTGTACATATATTCCACAGAGTGTATTTAGTTAGCAGCAATATATATGGAAAATCCATGAATCTGTCTTTATGTACTGTTCATTTGTGGTATTTACATCTGACTGTACAACTGCATATGGGAAATAAGGCATATGTAACCACCTGTATGCATATATATCAATCTCCCACCCCTCCAGTAAGCTGCAAACAATTTTCATAATGCACACATTTTTTCATAAATGCATCAATCTAACCTTATACACATTTGATAATGAGTAATGTTAACATCGTTCTATAAGGGGTAAACATTGCTAGCAAATGCAAAATTACATTTGCAGCTACCTATGAATTAGGTATAACTGAAAGTAAGACCAGCTATGTACATGCATCTTTTAAGTCACATTTGTGCCATACGTAATTTATGCAATTCGTTAAAATTCAAGGTTTTGGATTCCAGTTTGCACACATCCGCATAAAGTCTAGAAAATCAGTTCATTAACCAATAGCTCAGCATAAAGAGAAGGTGCTCCATATAAGTATCCAATGGGTAGCATTAAACAGAATCATATGTAGCACATGCCCATTACTTCCTAGTGATCTGATAACATGACATAAGCTCCACTTTTAAATATTGATTTTGATACATTTACAGATCACCCCATTGCTGCCTGCAAACTGAGTGGGACCTATTCTGAACTGTGTATTTTTTCCTGTTGTATTACTGATTTCTTACTTTTTTCCCCAAACACCTTTATTGAATTATTACTTGTGACATAGGCAAATTTGTATTCATATGAAAGTAATCACATTATAATTAACACAACAAACATTTAACTTCACATATATTGCTATATATTATATAACCTAAGCAACATTGCATAAATTATTTAATTCCTGCTTTTTTTTAAACAAGAAACATCTTTATTAAACCATCACTTACTACACAGGCAATGATACATTTACATAAATGAAAACAAACCACACAGACACAATCCTAGTTACAAGCATTTTACATCACAACATACTGACACACTCCCAGTTGCAAACATTACACACCACTTATAATCTGTCCAATCCTTTTCATTCAAACATTACATAGCTCATTTAAGTCCTGCCACCTTTTAAACCTCATTCTTCCTTGTATGTATTGTTCCTACAGTTCCCATTTTTTCCTATGTAGTTTGCTATTGTGTATTTTTGGCATTATCAACATTATCAAGATGGCTATTTCAAGGAGACTTTGACTTGCCTGGGTTCCCAATTGGACTGAGGAGACTACCCAGATGCTGACTTTCTACACTGGAGTGGAAGATGCATGGGAGCCAGACCACGGATCTTCATAATGACTGACCTTTGGAAATGGATTGTGAGAAAAAAACGATGATGTATTGCAATTTACTGGACTGAATGCAGGTTAGCCACACCACCATGATGACCTGCATCAGAGAGACACACATGAGTTTCATCGGAGGGTTGTTGAAGTATGGCAAATGATACTGGATACCTACAGTAATTGTCACAATTCTGCCTTTACCTGGGCATTCCTAAGAAATTCAGAAATAAGGCTGTGTCCCAGATATATCAGATACATACTTTTTAAAACCATTAAGTATCTGTTCTGAAAATTAGCTCATATGGATAATTAAGAAGGCAACATGTCTGTTTTTCCTGTAAGCATTGGTTTTCTTCCCATGGTGTTTATTTCTTTAATGTTTTTCATTTATATAACAGTGGACATTGTAGATGTATCTGTTTTCCTTATCCTGGAGGGAGTGAGATGGTCAGACATACATTTGGACTGTAGAACAAGGAGACACCCTGATATCATGGATAATTTTGAGTTATAATTTGTACTTTGACAATAAATAATTGTACATGTTTTACATCCTCTCACATAAAATACGTTAATGTGTCCATGATGTACAGCATTTTTATTCTATTAACAGCAGCTATGTGTTAGATGACAGTGTTCCACTCTCTGAGGAATGAAAGTTACAGCTGTGATTTTGTGTTGTGATCACTGCTGACATGCATTCATGCTTGCAACTTATCTTCATAAGCACAGAGCACATTGTACTTTTTGTAAAGAGTAAGCCATGATCCTGATTAGTACCCCATCCCTGCAATTTTTTACCTCCAATTCTTTTCACTGTATTCCTACCATGCAATTTCAGGCAAGATGGTTTAGCTAGGCAGGTAGGTAGGTGTGAGAGTTAGAGTATGGACATAGCTTAGAGCTGCAGGTCTCAGGTCCACCAATTCCCTTCCAGGATGTAAAGGACTGCGTATGGTGATTCTGGGATGGTTTTTATGTTAAAAATTACAGAACCTGAAGTGAGCAATGTATATCCCTATTATTTTAGAACAACTTCATTCATACATACAATGTTTTTTTTTTTTTTTTTTGCAAGTGATGAGGAATGGACACACACTCATGCCATGTGCATTGAGCAGACCTTATTTTTAACCATGTCAGTAGATGGAGCTATATACCCTCTCTTCATTATAAGTGATATTGTAACTTAAAATCTCCTGTAACCCTCAAGAAATTTCCAACAGACTTCTAGAGTAATTTTCATGTCTATTTGGTTTAATCACTTCACCTGAAACAGTAGTTTACATTTTTTGTTTGAGCTTACCTCTGGCAGGCCAATCAGCTCTACGTGTTTCCCAGAAACTCTGTGGCTGATTGCTTCTCAAAGCTCTTCCCTCCTTCTTTCCTTTCTTGGCTCTACCCACTCTGTTTGCACTGGGGGGTTAACTCCGCTCCCCTTCCCTGCCCCCATATACCACCTGCCCCAGCACATCTACACTTATACCTCTCTAACCACTCCCACACTAAAATTACCCTATTAAGATCAGTCCCACCCACTCACTCATCACCTTTCTGTCTCCACATTTTCTGTGTAGTTCCTCCTACTCCCCAAACTGCATCCACCCCATCCCTCTATAACACTACACTCTGTAATTTTATACCCTATCCTATATTATTCTTCCCTTCATTCACCCACCCTTCCCCTTACATAATCTCCCAAACATCACCCCCACTTCTTATAATCTAACTCCAATAATGCAAATTAACCCCCCACAGCCTCTGCTCTCTATACTCCAATCCCTCATTCTCCTCTACCTATTCCACCTCACCATGCTCTCCCATTTCTCTTTTTCTCCCCCTTGTCATACAACTTCCATATACTTTAATAAAGAATCACCCTCCACAGTCTATATAAATCCCCACCTCTACTTCCTTAATAATTCTCTCCTCTTCATCAGAAAACTCTTCCCAGTTAACTGTAATCCACCTCACATACCAACTAGCCCAGGCATTATAAGCTCTGCTACCCCAACTTACTACCTCATAAAATATAAACACCTATCCTACCTACTTTCTCAACTTATCTCTCTCCTCCTTTCTGGTGACATACACCCTAACCCTGGTCCCTCACACAATCACCCATCCACTCCAAACTTGACTAATACACCTCCTACCCATAAATCTCTACTCTTTGCTACAATTAATGCCCAGAGCCTACGCAATAAAAATACCTGATTTCTATGCAATGATCTCCCATAACAATCCAGATATTCTCTCTATCTCAGAAACGTGGCTAAAGCCAGATATAAAAGACACTGTAATAACCCCGCCCAACTATAGACTCATAAGAAATGATAGATCCCAAAAGAAAGGAGGTGGAGTAGCCTTGCTTTTCTCTTCCTCCGTAACAGTGACACTCTATGCTAAACCCATACCCCAATTTGCTACTGCTGAGCTATCCATGGCCCTCCTAAAAGTTAATAACATAAAAATGTATGCATTGTCACCCTTTACATACCTCCAGGTAACAATATCCCTATTCTGGAGGATATTCTCTCATGGTTCACCACCAACATAAATAACAAAACTATTATCCTAGGTGATGTTAATATTAACTGGTCTTCCATACACTCACCTACACCCTCTTAGAGTATCAACCTTTATAATTTCACACAGGTAATCAACACCACTACTAGACTAAACAAAGATAGGACCACAGATAGTATCCAGGACTGGATACTTGTTTCCCACCCGAACTTGATTTCTGTCAGTGCTACCCTCCCTGACTCCCTGAGTGATCATCTTCCTGCTTTCACATACCGTTCCTCTTCTCCCCTCCATCTAGAAGACAAATATATCACAACCTGCACTTTAAAAAACTTCAACCTTTTAACCTTCTCCAACTCCTTAAAACAGACTAACTAGAACCCTCTAAAGACCCTTCCTCTGGATGCTGCCATCTCCCACTTCAACACAGTATTCACTAATCTACTTAATTGCTTTGCCCCCTCCAGAACTAAAAGAATCAAATCCAATACTGTCCCCTGGCTAACCAAAGAGACTAAAACCCTTATGCATCTCCAACACAAAACACGGAAATACTATCAAAAATTCAAAACACCCAACTCCCTGACTGAATACAAGCAACTCTGAAATCGGGTAAAAAAACAAATAGCTTCCGACCAAAAATCCTAGTATTCTAAACTTCAAAACAACTGCAAAACCAACCCCCAAAAATTCTGTAGTAGTATCTCTTCAGTCCTCTGTCCTGGCAAAAAAGAGAACCCGTGCCCTGACCTCAACTCTCCTGACCATGTCCTAGCTACTGAATTAAATTCCTTTTTCATTGATTCCATAGCCAAACTTACCTCATCTTTCCCTAATAATACCTCATGTGATACACCCAATCCAGTCCATTCAACCTCCAACAATGCTCACCTCCCTCATTTCACTCTCAAGCCAGTTCCAACATACACCATAAAAAACTACTAAAATTAAAACCTTGCTTTAATTCCCTGATGCAGATGGCACAGCTATACCATTCTGCATCCTAATAAATCACTCTATTCAAGAATGTTATCTACCCCTCCTTGGGAAAAAAGCCTTCATCATTCCCCTAAACATAGGGGTAGCAACTTAACAATCTCCAATTTTCATCCAATAGCTATCCTGTCCCCTATCTCTAAAATCCTTGAAAAACGTATCCACCTACAACTCTTACCCTACCTGGTAGACAATCAGCTACTGACCCCCACACAGCATGGGACACTGCACCACTACTGTCCTGCTCTCCTTTCTTGAAATCATTAACTCTGCTCATGATCCTGGTAATATAGTATCTACTCTTCTTCTTCTCAACTTATCCAAGGCCTTTGATACAGTTTCCCACAATCTTCTCCTGTCCAAGCTCTCTCATCTCAACCTCTCCTCTTCTTCCATCAACTGGTTTACCAGCTACCTCTCAGACAGGGAACAAGCAGTAAAGTGGAACAACTGCACTTCCTCTTTCCTCCACACTCCAACAGGTGTTCCAAAAGGCTCAATATTGGGCCCTTTACTATTCAACATTTTTATTAATGACTTCCATCAGAACATCCCTAATGCTAAACTTGTCCAATACGCAGATGACTCTGCCATCATCTGCGCCACCAATTCTCTCCCCAAACTCATGAATTTAACTCAAGTAGTTTTCTCCTGCACTGAGTCCTGGATGCTAGATAACCATCTATCTCTCAATGCATCAAAATCCAAAATTATGATTTTCACCCCCTCTAGGCACACCAATCTTGACAAAGTATCCTTCTCTATATTCAGCCATAACAAGACCTCTATTGAAATAGTTCCCTATGCAAAAACTGCTGGGAGTCCTTATTGATGATCAATTAAAATTTGACACACACCTATAACACCCAGTACAAGGACAAAATGATTGACTTCAACAATTGGCTAAGCTTCTGGTGTCATTCTAAGGGGAATCCAGTTTCTGTCTGCCTGGGATGACATGATCGACAGGCCACGATGCTTTGCCACAGATGGCCTGCACCTGTCACCCCTGGGATTCCGGATACTGGCTAAGGCTCTTGCCACCCCTATAGTGCCTTTTTTAGGCAAGGTTCAAATGACAAATTCACCACCCTAATAGGTACAGGCAAGAAGAATCTGAGGGTATTGCTACTCAATGCTAGAAGTTTAAACCTCAAAATGCACTCTCTCGAGGCACTCCTTAAAATGGAGAACATCGACATCTGTGCAGTGACAGAGACCTGGTTCAAGGCTCCAGAGAGTACCGCTGCATTACCAGGCTATAATTCATACCACACCTTTCGGCCACCTAACCTGGACCAGAACACTAAAGACGGAGGTGTGTCCATATTCTTTAAGGATATCCACACCTCCAGGCTAGTTGCTCAGCATAATGCATCCAAGATTATCCAAGTGCAACTAACTCTGGGCAAGACCGCAATCCAAATTGTAGTTTGCTACAGATCTCCCACCATGCCCCAGGATTCCCACTCCTTTCTTAATACACTGGAAAATATTAGGGTACAACCTAACACCCTAATAATGGGCGATTTCAACTACCCTACCATTAACTGGGAAAACTACTCATGTACCCACTCTTGTGCTCAACATTTTCTGGAATTCATAAATTCCAATGCCATGGATCAACTTATCCACACCCCCACCAGGGGCAGCAATATCCTAGACCTGGTTATTACCAACATGGGCAACCAGTGCTCCACACCAGAGGTCAATTCCTCGTTGGTCAGATCCGACCATAAGCTAATCACCCTAGACATCCACATCCCTCCCCCACCCCCCATTAGGGAAACCACAGTAAAAAATTTCTCCAAAGCCAACTTCATGCTTCTTAAGACAGAAGTGGCAAACTTCACGACACCCATGCTGATGGACAATGGAGGTATGACTGCTGAATCCTACACAAATACACTTTATAAGCACTTACATGAGTGCATGGTTCATGCAATCCCTAACAGAACCAATATGCTATCCACCAAAAAAGGAAGCTAATCTGGTGGTCCCCTGCCATAAACAAACTCTACAACAGAAGAAAGAAACTGTTGCAAAAAAGAGTAAAATCCCATGACTGGAGAAACTCCCTGGTCAGCTTCAGTAAGATGCTGAGATCCCTTATAAAATCCTCCAAAGCTAGTTATGAAAACAAAATCGCCACTGACTCTAAAGACAACCACAAAGCATTCTATAGCTATGTCAAGAATCTCAATGGCAACACTCAGATCTGCTCTGAGTTACAGCACAATGGCACTAAATATACAGAACCAATGGATATTGCCAACATCCTGGCAGATAGGTTCAGTGCTAACTTTACCCCTCTGTCATCCCCTAAAGGGCCCATCTCTATACCAGAAGAATGCAAAGTTCCTGTAATCATGGCTGCACAGGTAAAAAACACACTATCCAAAGCCAAGAACACAGCATCTATGGGACCTGATGACATCCCAGGCTGTGTTCTACATGAACTACAGAATGAACTGGCACTCCACCTAAGTACCATGTTCAATCATAGCCTCACCTCAGGCTATGTGCCCACTGAATGGCACACAGTGACAGTTATCCCACTCCACAAAGGGGGAGCCACCACAGTCCCCAGAAACTACTGCCCCATTAGCCTAATGAGCCTGGTCTGCAAGGCTATGGAGCGTATCATCATGAAACTTATAAACAATGATGTTGGTAATCTCCAAACTCAGGACCCCACCCAGTTCAGGTTTGTAAAAGGCAGATCATGTCTCCTAAACCTGATAGACTTCTTTGAAGCAATCACCAAATCCATAGATGAGGGTAAGGTGGTTCACACAGCCTATCTAGATCTCGCCAAGGCTTTTGACACCATCCCCACACTCTGGAATTATAGATAAACTCACTAAACTAGGTATAAATCCCTATGTCACAAGATGAGTTGCCAACTGGCTCACTGACAGAACCCACACTGTGAAAGTAGCAGACTCCAAATCCAGCTTCAGACCAGTGACAAGTGGAGTACCACAGGGTTCAGTCCTGGGTCCTCTCCTGTTTGGTATCTACTTCTCTGAAGAGCAGGCCAACACAGAAGGACTTTGGCTAATGAAGTTTGCAGATGACTGCAAACTAGGAGCCATAATCAAAACTCCAAAAGATGTGGACATCCTACAAAAGGGCCTTGCTGAGACAGATGCCTGGTGTCAAAGTCATGGCCTCAAGCTCAGTGCCAAAAAGTACATTGTCATTCCTTTTGGTAAAAACTCAGTACCCATGAACTACCACATAGGTGGTAGTCTACTTAACACCGAAAGTGTGATAAGAGACCTTGGGACGCAGGTGGACAGTAGACTCTCCTTTGATAATCATATCGCCACAGTAGTCAGGAAATCCTTCTATGTGCCACACCTCATCACAAAAGGTTTCTCATCCAGGAAAAAAGAGGTCATTGTTCCCCTCTACTCGTCACTCATTAGACCCATTATAGAGTACAATGCCCCTTTTGGTATGTACCTCACAAGACATTTACAATAACTGGAAAGACCACAGAAATACCTCACAAAGAGGATTACCAGCCTCAAAGAGATGCCCTATGTAGATCGTCTCAAAAAACTGCAGCTTTACTCCGTTGCATATCGCCTACTCATAGGCGATCCCTGCCTAACATACAAAGCTATGTCATGCTCCACTTAAAGAAATCCCAATCCCTACAAGCTACACGCTCTAGGGACCTAAATCTCATCACCACAATAAACAGAACATGTTGGAGGGATAGATTCCTGTCCCAGAGACTTCCCATACTCTGGAACAAACTACCTATCTATAGCAAACAAAGCTCCTCATTAGCACTGTTCAAGAAAAATCTTGATGATTGGATGGGAGATAGGAAATTCTCCCCGGGGATCACTTCTGTGGCTCTGCTCGACAGCGGCACAGGAAAATAATTTTCTTGGGTGGCAAAAGCCAGGGTACCTTTGGCTAGGCTTATATAGGCCCTAGGGCCAATAGCCTAGTACCTACCTATGAACCTATAAACTAATATTAAAAATAAAACACCAAAAGCTTGGAATGCTTTACCGTTACAATTACTACCTTACTCCCTCATCTAAACAACTCCTATCCACCACTTACCTTATTCCCTCTCTTCTATATGAAGCCCCTCTCCTTACCAACCTTCAATCAACTCTCAAATCTAAACTATCTTCCTGCTATAACAAAATCTCCAAGTTTGCCACCGAATCCAAATTCTCCACTCATCACTGCAACTTCCTCCATTCCCTAAACTGGTTGGAACTCCCAAACTACCTGACATACATTCAACTTACAAAAGTACATAAGCTCATATTCAAATCCTCTAACTGTCCTTCTCACTCCTCTACCCTAAAAATGCATCAGCCACACAGAACACTCAGATCCAATAATCAAAATCTCCTCGAAATATACAAACCCATACGTTCTCCAGGGCAACTCTTAATATCTTTCTCCCTTGCCAGATCATGGAATTCACTTCCCCCACACATTAGAACTACCCACAATCTCTCTACCTTTAAGACCTTACTCCACTCCTTTCTCTCCTCTCTCTGGGAATGCTCTTGCTCTCACCCCACTTGATGCTATCCACCCCCTCACCCCTTCCCATCTCAAAAAAAAAATGATTTTTCCAATTTAATTGTTCAGTTTTATTGTCCTCATATATATTAAATATTGTTTGAATTTTCTGTTGCTTTTATTATTGTAAAAATTGCAAATACTATATTGGAGTTTTTATTGTTGATTTGGCAAATTCTTTTTTGGAGCTTTTCTCCCCAGACTTCCATTGAAACCAGGCTCACGTAGGCCCAATAGACTTTCCCAGTCAACAAACTGCAAATAAATAAATAAATAAAATACGTAGTGCAAGAAGAAAGGTATGTTAATTACTTTGCCTGTTCTTATAAATAAAAAAAGATGTGATCATTGTTACAGGCCTGTATTTTTGACATTGCCAAATAAAATAGATAAACTAAAAACGTGAAGCAACTTGTGAATGCAAAAAAACAGGCTGGCTGTAAAGTTTATTGTTAGCTCTTTTGTCCAAATAAATGCTTGAACTTCTTCAGACAACAAATACCCAAAGTGCACTACAGTTTATACAACAATCAATCAATTGAATTACATAATTAACACAATTAAAATAAATGACAAAGTTATATTCAAAAAATGATAAAAAATAGTAAAAACATTGTTTAAAACCTTATATCAACAAACTTTACACTTTCAAACTTTTCAAAATCTATATAAGTTGTTACAAATGGATAAATTTGCCTAGGAACTGCATAATATTACATCCAACTCCCATCAACCACTATAAAAAATGCTGTTGTATATGCTTGTCATGCCTAATGCTGGTCAATAAATGACTGTTCAGGTCATGTCATGATTTTCACTGGTAAGTTGTGCTATGCATGCCATGGCATGGCCTTGAGTAAGCAGCTCACATTGTGTGATGGATACATTGTCCCTAACATGTTCCAGTATTAAAAAACATGCATAAGTATAGGTAATGAGACAAAGGGAAGGTGTTGTATGCATGAGGAACTGTCCACTTGCAGCAAATCCGTTAATCATAATTGTCCTACATAATTAATTTTGGACATTTCATCATCTGATATTATGTTTTTAATGACATATGCAATGTATGCTGCTATACCTTTATTCTGATTTGCAAACATCACATGTCGATGGGATGTTGCTTAATGTCTGTTAGATTGCAGATGTGCACATCAGTTTCAGTTTAAAGTCATCTATTATTTTCAGAGGGATATGCAGACTGATAGACATTTCCTTTTCATTGTTATGGTTTTGATTACTGGTGTATATCGCATATGGTATTACACCTGACTACGGCCATAACATATTGAAAGGTTTTATAATGACTATTTTCTGCCTGTTCGTTGTGTCACAGTGGGCATGTAATACAATCAGGTGACATTAGGTATGCATATGCAATTTCTGTCCTGTGTTGTGATTCACCATGACAGAGCATGGGACCTGTGAACACTCACCCATTGGAAGTCTGTGACAAGTGTATGCCAGACCATTGCCAGAGTCCTCCAATGATGATGACTATGATGGAGATGAGGATTATGACAAGGAAGCTGAACCTGCACATGCTGTCATCCCTGCTGCACCTTGGAGGAGATGAACCCAGGAACCCCAGCAAAATACGGTGTCCCCAAGCAAGATGACTATCGGTAGCAGATCTGGGACATGGTAACTGATATATTTCTTTCACAGATGAGAGACAAGATGAGGAATTTCTTCTAGGGCATGTCATGGGATATGCATGACTCATTCAGGTAGATAGTCTGAGAGATTACTTGTGATGCTCATCCCCATCAGTGTGGCACCTCAGGTCTGTAAGTATTGTCAGTGTACTCCACTTGTGTAATGTCACCACTATAGTCTTTGCCATATCACTGACTTGACTGTATATGCACACTTGTGCATGCATACCATTTTGCTGACATGCTTATGTGCTACAGGTCAAAATGCACTATGCAGATATAATGTGACATTTAGCAGTATGTTTCAATGTGTACATGAAAGACATTAACATATTAGACTTTTCTGCAACATTCAGCTGTACATGAGTTTTGGTAGTTGCCATGTAGCTGCTGCAACAATTCCACTGTAAACATATGTGTGCTACTGGCATAACTGACAAACAACATGTTGCCCATATTCCACCAATACTACAGTGGCATGGGTATGATTTGTGTATTGCCAAATCATGAACGTGCAACAGAAGGACATGTCCTTGCCCTTGTGTTTGGATGACAGTTTCCATGCTGTCTCAACTGGCATACTGTCATTGTACCTGTGGCATTTATTGGCAATGCTGATGCCATGTTGTGTCATATAAATATATCTCATACATATGTGCAGTCCTCCTTTAGTGAATACATAGACCTCCAATGTAATGCTCATGTATACACAGTGGTAATGGCAATTTATTCAATAACAGTACAGTATGCCATTTTCGGCCTGTGTGACATTTCCACACCCATTCCTTATTCACACAAATTATCACATTTTGATAAATGATGTTCATATTGACTGATTTATTTGCATGTCTATACACATATTCTGACTCATAGGGAAACACCACTGTACCTTTGAAATGTGTGCTGTCACTGACTTCATGTGAATGTGCTGTAATGTTGCTCACAGGACTGTCCTCTGCTAAGTAATGATCAGGGACAGTGACATATAAAAGCAGGTGTTAATTCCACATGTTGTGTTACATTGACATGATAATATAATATATGTGTATGTGATATCAGTTCTTAGCTTGCTTACCAGTGCCTCTTGCTGTTTGTTATATGATTGCAAAATACTTTGTGTGTGCAATTTATACATGCCAATTTTCATTGATATCGGCAATACAAGTCTGCCCATATGATATAAATTGGCCATTTGCTTCAGTGTAGTTTGGTTTGACTTCAGTTGTGGTTTATAACTACTAGAAAGGCACTGTTTGGACATTTCAGATTGTCCAGTTGCAGGGCATTTGTAATGAGTCACCTTACATATTGTTGTCCTTATCATTTGCCTATGGAGATTGGATGCCATGTCTTACTTGATGTGGACCCGTGTTGTCCACCACCCTTCCACCTTTGTAGGTATGTAATATATATTGCGCATATGTTTGCCTTTGTTGGAATTCTTATTCATGTTAATGTATTTGTTTGGTTACAAGGTCAACGTATGATAAAATCTAAGGCCATTATACACATGCAGGACATATGCACACAAGTCACTGGCTACTGCTTGCAATTCATCCTTGTTCTTGTTATACTTGTGTATTACATATTAACCAGTGTATGTTGTTGCAATTCATTTGAATGACCTGTTAGTTTTTATACAGCAGTAATGTTAGATTTGTGACCATATATATTATTACATGTCATTGGTGTGTGTATGTGTATTGACACTGCTTTCATCTAATTTACTGTTAGGCCAATGAAAGTCATACATATTTGTCTACACTTGTGTGTTGCATTTGACATGGCATGCATATGCAACATATGTATTCCATTATCCAACTGTTTGGGTTGTGGGCACTTGTGTAGGTAGCATCCAGTTTGCTACTTTGCTCCAATACTGCTTTTGAGCACCATGCCTGGTTTACTTCTGTCCTCTACTGATATTATCTGGCACTCCAAGATCTGCATTTGCTCATCTGTGATGCTGCTTGGGTTACACTTGCACTGCTCACAGACTATTTAGATATTGGTTTATTTATCCACTGTGTACTGTGATCCTTATTTATTAAACTACACACAACCACCATCGATCATACACATGCAAGTATGACTGACACACAGTTTGCAAAATGTCATAATGTAACCCTGTTTGTCAGCTTTCCATTGCCCATGGCCTGTTTTATGCAGTGTACCATGTGTTTAACGTACCTGTCCTTCTTTGTCTTTCATGTGCTGGGAAATTTGTTATATGGGTATACGTGCTGTGATGGCCTTCCCCTCCACTATTTCTATATTTACATTTCCTTCTATTCTCAAAAAAAGAGGGGCGGGGCTATTCCCACTATATATATATATATATATATATATATATATATATATATATATATATATATATATATCCATGCCCCTCTGACTGTCCCTCAGATTTTTCTTTTCTAAACATTCCTCTTATATGTTCCTCTTTTTCACCCATAGTCTGTGTCTTCTTTTCTATCTCCCTATTTCCTTGGTTGTATGCATTACCTATGTTACCCACACAAGCCCCTCACCTATTGTTAGCTCATGTTAGTGGTGGTGATGTGGCCATGACTGCCCTTCACTTTTATAAATTTTTTTACTAGAAAATTTACTGATTCCATCAGAATCTGAAAGTGATAGCTAGCATATTTTAGTAGTAAAAGACTCACCTAGATATTCCATAGTTGTATATTAGCTTACTTGAGAGATTCTGCTGTAGATATGTATTTACAAATATCAGGCAGCTTAGATTGAAATATTATTTCCATGAGTTTGTTAATGTACATCATGCTTTCTGAGAGATTTTTCATGACTTAAGGAGTAGCTGTGACTGAAATACAATGTGTCATTACTATTAAGGAACTGTTACGTGTCAAACTATTTTAAGTTCACTGAGACATATTCGCATATTACATGCTTATTCACAACTTTCCTGCTGATAGCAGTGAAATTCACCAGTTTCTGCAATCTTTACACAATCTAACCCAATATAATTTGATTCAAGAGAATACATAGGAAATTGGAAATACTTTGCTATTATATATCACTTTACTATTGACTTGAAGATTTATCGATTGCAGTGCTTTATTATTACTTCATAATACTAAGTGTATATCTTTTCATGCAGTATCATAAAGAGGGTTTTAAAGTAATCACCAATAACTTTAAGTATGGATGCTAAAACATAAAACTCTGTTTATATAAAACTGATCCTTCATTTTGACCTCGGTATTATGTGAATTTTAGAGCTATGTTTGAGTAAGTGATAATTTATATAATTCTATGCCAGTAATAAAGATACATATTGTTGTCAAAATTTTCTTAAACCATTAGTCATATTGCCAGTTTATGGACCCTGCTATGATAAGAAAGCATGGTTTCTTCAAGTTTCATAACTTATTTCCAAAACAGATAATCACTTATTCTTTTTTACAGGTGATTAGAATTGAGCACTGGACTCACTCTTTGATAAATCAGATCTAGGTAACCTTATTCAAAAAAAGGAATTCAAATTTATCAAATGCATAATAAACTCTTATGATATATTACACCTTACAAAGTTGCATTTCTCATTGTTAAGGAGGATATCTTTTACTCAGCATTTTAAAAATCGTGGTGGTGCCCAGACCCTTTTCTTACTACAGAAACTTAGCCTCTTCAGAATTTATGAGTTCTTACATAGGAGTGTATACATGATCTAGGACATTACCTGACTGCTTTTAATAAACTTAAAATTCGAACAACCCATAGGCAAATTTCAACAGAAGATAGATTTTTAACATTTCTTTACCATATGAGGAGACAATGGACAAAATAAAACTGAACTTATGAATTTCACTGATTCAACCATATTGAACAGAGTTCCATATGTCTGTATACAGAGAATATTTAATGTTATTCCCTTGGCACATCTTATGCACTTTACAGCTGAAAAAAAGAGAGAAAGAAAGAAAGAAAGAAAGAAAGAAAGAAAGAAAGAAAGAAAGAAAGAAAGAAAGAAAGAAAGAAATAATTGGAGTCTGCACATTTGCTTGCAAAACAAATTAAATATTTGTATAACAATTTTTACTTAATAGTTATCCATACATATAGCGATCCTTCAAAGACATTGAATTCAGATTAACAAAAAACTTTCATAACAATCTACACACGTATGAAGTTCAAATGCATGCCAAGCACTTGCAAGTAGGTCAAATTCCTTCAACACTTTTAGCTGCTATTCTTAAATTTCATCAATATTACAGTATTAATTCTATAACAGAAAATGATCCCATTTACTTAGAGTCAAACAACACCTTAAATCTCATTTATTAAGCACTAAATACATTAGTATAACATCAAATTAAAGTTTAAACGCATACCTATACCATATTTATCAGCTATTGACAGATCCTTTGTAGGAATCTAATGAGGCCATGAAACTTGGCAAAGCACCATAACTGAATGTTTTATAAGAAAGCATCAAAACCAACCATTAAATTGTTTGCCTTTATTTAGTTAAGTAGTACAAAAATATAACAACTGATGGAATAAAAGACATTCAAGAATAAATCAAATATGATTTTCATCTTAAAACTAAATTCTGATACCTCTCAAGTAAAAATTATAGACCATTTTTCATTAATAAATATCAATATTACAATTAAGTCAGTGACTTAGGAGACTTAAAATGATTACTAATGGTATGTTTAATTTTCAGTCAGTCTTTGTGTCTCCTTTACTGCTCTTACTGTGCCTTTGTGCCTGCGTATGCAGTTTGTCTCCATGTTGTATGACTTTTCTATCCTCTTCTTTAGTATCCTATCTCCTGTTATCATTTGCCTGTCCTGTTCCTATACTCCTCACACAGTCTTCCTTGGTAGTCCTGCTTGCAGTCTGTTTACCATAGTTTTCAGAGCAGCCAGCTAATCATCTTTCATGGTTCCCATATATTTCCCCAACATTCTTAATACTTCCTATAAACCCTGCATCATTGCCAACCTTCAAACATCTTGAACCTTTTCTGTCACCATTTAGAAGTATTCTAGAATTCATTTTTGACCTTTCACGTTAATCTTATTTAGGATAATAGGGTCATAGGAGATTACTTGGCTATTGACCCAGACATCATTTTAAACCTAACCATTTCACCCAATGTAATACCATAGAAATACTAGTTAGTAACCAATATTGCATTTAGTGATGACTGCCCATGTCCAGGAGTGATGTGGGCTCTATCTCCGGTAAGAATCTATGGTGTCCCATCCACTCATCCAGGTTGCCTCATCCACTCATCCAGGTACAACATTTCTATCCTCCTGCTACATTTTTTCAGTTTATTGTCTATCTGTTCTGGTCTTATCATTTCTAAATCCATAACCTTGTTCTCTTTCTTTCTGTTGTTACTTTCCTATTTCCCTATAACTTTCACTCTATCCAGCTTTTCATCTGAACCTACCCCATTCTGCCTTCCACTATCTTACTCTATCAATGCCCTACATGTGCATGAGAGAAACACACTGGTATGGGCTATTGCCCCTACATTTTTTAATCTTAGAAGTGTTGTTTGATAGCACAGTAAAAGTGTTTTAGCTGATTCTTCTGTTGTGCTGCATGCAAAATAAGGATAACAGAATGAAATCTTGGCACATGAATGTTAAAAAAGAGAGAAAAAACTCACCCAGGTAACTTTCATATTCCCTTGGTTAGTAGTCCAGCCTCAAAATAGAAACTGCAGTTAATCTTTAGATATATTGTATGTTCACTAGTGCATCCTGGTATGCATTTGATTTATCAGTAACACTACTGCAGAGGTTAAGTGGAAAACTCTTTTCTCATAGCTTCCATGTCCATCTTTTCCATGTTCATCTATATCTCAGCCCCTTACAAAAGTGACTTTGCTTCATTTACAGAGGTGCATGCCAATACTCCATTTTTCAGCTTGTTGTAGACATTGCCTTTATTTCTGTGGCTCTCTTTTAACAACAGTAAGGGCAAGGAGGGAATACCAACCAAAGGATAATACTCTCTATCCATTCAGCTTCCTGTAGCATTACCTCTTTGTTAAGAAACTTCACAAAATGCATTACGACATATTAAGACACTATTTCATGATTGTTAGGTTGAGAAGCTAGGAAAAAGTGTGCACAAACATACAGCATTAAGCATGTAATTGAAAATATGTCCCATATATTTCATACAGTCCTGCCCCTCAAGTTTGTATGAAACATCACACACTCTGTATAGCTACCATTTCTAAATAATCCAATCTATATTTAATTTGTTGGTTGTATTTCATGTTTTGAAACACCATGGTGTATTTCTTTACTTAATTTCCCACTGTTGTGGATGATTAGAATTGTGTAATACTGTTATTTTTTCTATAACTTTTATTGCCTCTTGTACTGCTCTACATTTCTGTCAGAATGTATGATATTCTTTAGGGCTAATAACCATTGAGTGAATTTTGCAAATGCAAGCATGGGACACTGCTAACTTTTATTTAACATTTACTTAACAGGAAAGTCTGACTAGGAATAAAGCCAATTTTCAGCAGAGTCCTGAGAAGAAACACTCCAAATACATGTCTTTATAACCTGGGAGGAAACCGGAGCAAACCCACACAAATACAGCAAGGACATGCAGATTCCGCACAGAAGTCACCCCAGCCGAGAACCTCTTGCTGTGAGGTGACAACACAGCCACTGCACCACTGCACCATCCAACTGTTTTGGCTACCAGCAGTGATAGTGCTTAGTATACAATACAGTAAAATTTAAGTTTTATACTTCATGGTCTCTTTATTCAGTCAATGTTCTCAATTTTTAGGCTAGTAGAAAAATGTCAGGTGAGAAAGCATTTGAGATAAAGTTTGTAACAATGCTTTTACTTCATCAAAACCAGCCAATAACTATGAAGACTCCATTATATTTTGCCACCACTCAGTTTGAAAGGATAAGTAGCTTCTAAAAAGCAAACAAGATATCATATGTTCTTCCATCACCCAGTTGTCCCTTGGTATTTAATTTATTTCAAGAGCAGGTCTTTATTTGAGGGCTTACTATACCGAGAGCAGAAACATTCTTATATGTGACAGCTCAAATTGTTATGTTGCTTGGATGATGCTTGAAAAAAGTAAACAGAAGTAGTGGACAGCTTCAAATATTCACCACTTCTAAAAATACCCTGCAGTTGGACAATCTGAAATGTCTAAACAGTGCCTCTCTAGTAGTTATAAACTGTAATTATCACCTGAAAAAAATGATCTGACAAACTCAATTCAAAACACAATTGCACTTGTCATCATTAGTACACAGGCAGTGAGTTCAAAATAGTAATGCCGCCATTAAAAAAAAAAAAGAAAGAAAAAGTTAAAGAAAAGAAAAAGCTAAACTGCAAGACAATATATACTCATAGTAGGCTCTTATGTAATAACTTTTGCTTTCTGAAATTCTTTATTAGAGTATGAGTTAAGTGAAAAATATTTATTTTATAAACTTTCCCAAATGAGAGATATGGAAATATGGAAGGAACTTAATTTACGCAGAAGTTTATCTATCTATATATATATATATATATATATATATATATATATATATATATATATATGTGTGTGTGTGTGTGTGTGTGTGTGCAGCATATGAGTCAGACAGATTTGCTGAACGATACTAATATAAAGAGAAGAACATGTAACAAGTGTGAAGATATAATGCAGCAGGGTAGGTTTGCTTTAATCTGAAACCAAATTATAGTGTAACACTAGCATTCTTTTCAACAGCATTTACCTGTGGTGGAATGAGCAAAGTAGGGTCATATAAAACTTTAACAGTAAGGCTTGAGACTGACTGCAGTCTAGGCACTTCATACTGCACAGTTTATCCCCTGGATTTAATAAACTCCATGTAGGAATAGCATTATTCCTACACGGAGTGAATGGTGTTCGTGTCTGCATATCCCTCTCAGGAGCATGCCTTGCATGTTAATGAAGGCGCACTACTGAGATGAAGCCATGTACACAGATACTGAATCAGTGCAGGGGGTGGGTTACAGTAGTGCCTGCAGATCTGTAATGCGCCCCCTGCACTGTCAAAGTGCCGTATGGCACTTTACAATAGAAAACAGTGACTGCGGACACTGAAATGATGAATGGGAAGTGAATGTAAACTAGGGTGTGTGTGATAGGTACTGTCACACATTCCCTGCATTGTGAAAGTGTCCTCAGACACATACTTCTCAACCTCTTAGAGCAAGAAGTCTGGGCAAAGCCATTAGTAAAAGTGGAACAAAAGGCCAAAAATAGGGACAGTGTTAAATATTGCTCTTACAAACTTACAAAGTTGATAGAATGACAGGTTTTGCATTAGCATGGATATTCTGAAGAGTATGTTGCCCAAAACTCAAATGCCTGTCATTATTTTCTAACTGCAGCCTGTAATGGTTTGACTGGTGATTTGCCAGAGAAATATAATTTTATGAAAAACGTACAAAAAAAATATGAGGTACAAGATCATTACTGGGAGGGTGGCCTAATGGTTAAGGTGTTGGCCTTGCAAACACAAGGTACAGGATTTGAATCTCACAGGGGATAATTGGCTAGGCTTAAAATGGCTCGCAAGGGCAGTAAGCCTAGTAATAATCCATGAACCATGAAATGGCTCGCAAGGGCAGTAAGCCTAGTAATAATCCATGAACCATAAACCTAAATGTGGACATTGTGTGAAAATCTATACAGTAGAGAGGCTGACCTGAAAATGTAATGTCATGTAGGGGGGGTGTTACAGTATCCATAACACACTTCCTGGATTGTGAAGGTGCTGTATGGAATTAAAACAATAGAGAAAGTGTCCTTGGACACTTATTTCATAATTGAACTGTGATGTTTCACATAAAATAAATGGATTTTTTTTTACTTTGTTGTATGTAAAGTTTAAGCGTAGCTGAGTGGGTTTGTGCTTTGCAGCGCTTTGCTCAGTAGTGCTTAAACGTAATGAAAAGATATATAGAAATGTATAGCTGAAGCCTTCACAGCCGAGTTAGCTGAGTAGTTAGAGTCACACCTCTGTGTGCAGTAGGTGCACGGTTTGAATACCAAGAGAGGCCAGCTTTTACATGGGAAAGCCTTTTTATATTATTTTTTATTTATTTATTGATATAGTAATTGATATTTGTTAACCAGGGTAGAGTAACTGGTCCAGAATCCCAGTGTCAGTGGAGATATGAGGTGAAAAACCCATTTAAACACAAGTATCCAATACAGTACAGTCACACTCCAAGGTAATGTAATGCACATAGGGGGATGTCATGTAAAGTAAAATATATACACTTAATAATAATGTATGAATAATGAGTAATTAATATCCAATTCTAATTTTTTAAAGGAAAATCTTGTTTGCCTTAGCCCAGTTCTGCTAAGCATTGCTAAGCAAAGCTAAAAACAGGTCCTGTCTGAGCAATACTTAGCAACACTTAGCTCTGCTTAGCTGGTGTATGCATTACTAAGAAGTCCCATTCTAAGCAGTATTCGGCTCAGCTAAATGGATTTGTACACTGCTAAGCACTGCTCAGCATTTGCCACTTTAAGCACTGCTCAACTCATCTTAGTGGCTTTGTATACTGCTGAGCTGCACTTAGCATTTTTGAAAGTGGTCCAATGATGGGAAAGGGTGGGAATATGGCCTTATTTAAACCACACAGGTGGGAATACAGCCAGAACCTGTTTGAGTTCAATCACTGCAGGAGCTATGGCTAGAATTGGAGAGGGTGTACATTTTCGGGCACAATGCTGGGGCATTTTGCAGTCTAGGGTCATGGCTGGGCTCCTTGTGTAATACCCTGATGACAGACTGCTGCAGGGCCAGTACCAGGGCTCCCAATACAAGTCTGAGTTCTTGGACCATCTGACACTCGACCTCTTCAGTGCCACTGGAATCCCCCCAAACTGGTGTGCAGGTGCATCATCATTATGATGATGTGAAGTGCAGAAAGGGGGTGCTCTTGGGCCACTGGATCCAAGATGCTCAGGACAGGAATGCCCCAGCTGTTTGTAAGTATATGAACCATCACTTTAACAAATTCCAGTATGAATATGTGATAGACAGGTATGCATAATGGTGTTTTCTTCCTACAGCTGCAGAGGAGAGGACTTGCAATGTCAAGGCCCATACAGACTGCCTGGTGAGGCTGCACCAACAGTCTGGTGAGTACAGAGCTATCTTGCAGTATATAGTGCAATAAATAAGAAAGAGTAAATTGTTTACTGCCATTAGGTATAGTGTGTTCTGAGTGTACTGAATAAATTATTTGTCAGACCAACATTGCTATAAGTGATTAATGCCAGGTATTACAATACAGATGAAGGTAGCAAACAAGGTACTATTGATGCAAGGAAGCCAGTACTGAGCTAATACTGTGTATGACTGAAACTGGTAATAAACTACACTGTGAGTGCTACTGTAAAACTGATAAATGGCATTCATTCATTATCTACAGGATATGCAGTACTACTGAATGTAGAATCTTGACTGTAATACATCACTGTGTCATGTTACCCAAAATAAAAATTATTACCACAAACTGCTGTGTTTCATCTGGTATGTTGTTGAAGAAATACAATGTGTACAGGTGGTTCACAGCAAATATGGCTATGACAACATGCATTATCTGAGGTTTGTCTGATAACCAGCTGTTATGCAAAACTGTAGATTGTGGAGCTGTAAAGCAAGATGCAATGACATTTGAAATATTTCACTACCACACAAGGAAAGAAGCCAGTGATTACCTTTATATTTTATTAAAATTATAGTCCAATGCAGTAGTAGATCCACAATGCAGTCTCACAAAACAGGTAAAATAAGCACACACTGGATCCAATAAAATCTGGTTAGCAGCAAATACAAAGCATAAAATGCAGACTCCTCTAGCACCTCTGTGCTCGGTGATCTGTTCTGTTTCCAGTTCGTGGTGAAGTAGACATTTGAAATATGTTCTGCAATAAGATCTGAACCTTGAATAGTAATGTGTAATGTATTATAGTGTGTTCCCTGCAGCACTGCCTTGTGTTCATCTTTGCATTTCAGCTCTATGTAGTCCTGAATGTGGGTATGTTGATGCAGGCAAGTATGAGAGTGTAATAGGTGGAGACTGCAAATATTTGATGTGCAAATGTATATGGGTCAGTTATTCAACCCAGCACCCTGCTATGTTCTGTACAGATCACACATAGTCACATCTACTAGGGGTTAAATGTGTATACCTGCTTTGAAAGTATTAATACTGAATTAATGAATCTCAGGCATGTATGTTCAACTATCACTAGAGTCTTGTGTATTGTTCATATATTTAAATAGTTGCATACTAGCATACCTTGTTCAAATTCCATTGTTGGTGGTCTGTTGCTGTAAATGAAACTGGCATGTTGTTACAATACTGACTGTTATTCCATTTATGTATGTGTTCTGTTTGTCATGCATTTTGTTCAGTTCTATTGTTCTGGGTTAACTGGAACACCCATGCATGCTGTTATACCTAATGTTGAAATGTTTTGTTCATGACTAACCAATACACTTTGGAAAACCTCAACACCATAGCATGTTTGGGTAGGCAGATCCCACTGGATCTGCTTGTCCCACCTCATCTGGCTCCGGCACTGAGGCCCAGTACATCTGGGACCCAATGTCAAACTGCTTCCTCTGCTGGTCCTGCACAAACCTTAGGTAAAACTGCATCAGGGAATGAGGACCAACCCCCCCGCATGGCACGAGAGGACCCAGACATCCGACAACAGTTCAGAGGTATGGTGTGCAGGATCATCCAGATGGACTTGGATGTACACCTGCACCAGATCAAGGGCAGGCAGCTGCACCTCAGAGGAAGGCTGGCTCCAGCCTCCAGCCACCAGCCACCAGCCCCCAACACAGCCACCTTTGGGGCGAAGAAGTGGCAGTGGTGATTGCCCATGGGTGCAGACCTCAGTCCCACTGTTTCCATCTGAGGGCACATGGCCCTCTGATTCCCAATCACCCTCCTCGTCCAAGGTGTTTAACCCCCTTATGTGTCATAAACTGCCCTGTCTGCTGTCTTGTCTGTCTGCAAAAGCAACCTCTCCTACATAACTTACCTCCCCAAATGTTCCTGCAACCCTTCCCCAACATCTCAGTCTCACCTTAAAATAAAAAAAAGGGTGGGGGCATCTGTCCCTACAAAAAAAAATCTTGTCCCATACATAGCTCTCCATTTCACCTCCATGTACACTAATGTTAATCAATTTACCCTTAAATTACTCAGCAAATACATGTCACCCACACCCCTCTCTGCGGGGTGCAAGACTCTAAATTCCAAATTGTCCACATCATTCACAGCTGTTGCTGCACCAGAAATGGAAAGCTATGGTCCTTTCCTACACCTGTCCTGCACATCCCTAGCTGCCTTTAATAATGTTTTCCCCCCTGCTTGCCCCCATTTTACCACTTTCCTATCACCCCTCTTTTCTTTTCTTTTTTTTTGGAATTATCATGGGTTTAAGCGGGAATAAGCACTACTAAGCAAAGATAAGGGAATCTAAGCATCTCTTGGCACTAATTAGCATCCCACAAAATGTTGCAAACCCACTTAAAACTGCTTAAAACTGCTTTCATTCAGTTACCATTCTGCTCAGCAACAAAATAACAAGTGCTGCCAGGACTTGAACTCAGTACCCTGTGCACTAGAGTCACAGCAATGTATCACTACACCAAATCAGCTTAAGGAGTTGCTAATACATTTGTAAATATGCCATGCACTACAGTCATTTAATATTAGGGAAAAAAGTCATCATTGCCAAGTCTTGAATCCAGGATTCTGTGCACACAAATCAAGTACTGAACCAAGGATTCTGTGCACTAGAATCAGAGCAATGTACCACTAAGCCAAACCAACTGCAAGAGCTAGCAATGCTTTTGTGAATATATCACACATTACAGTCATGTAACATTAAGGAAAAAAGACAAAACTGCCAAGTTTTGGTCACAGGATCTTCGGAACCAGGAGTCACAGCAACACACCACTACACCAAATCAGCTTGGGGAAAGTACTGATGCATTTGTAAATATATCATGCACTATGGGGATGTAACTTTAGGGAAAAAAAGACAACAGTGACAAATTTCAAACCTAGAACCATTTGAACTACAGTCAGAGCAACATACCAGTAAGCCAACTCACCTGCAGAGTACAACTGTTTTTACAAACATATCCTGATTGCCAATCACACACTACTCCTATATATACTGGCCCAAATCGCAGCATAATTGGGCCTCTGATGCAGACACATAACTAGTACACAGACAAATAAATGGAGCTGGATGAACGGGAGGTCTACAATATCTGGTAAAGCTGACAACTGCACTGACTGTTGCTGAATATCCACAGTTGTGCTTTCTATTCATGGCAGGCTCCTCATAAAACCTACTCTGTGTGCTCACATACTAGCAAGACAGTGCAGATTGGGGTTACAAAAGCATGACAGACAGCTCAGTGTCACACATATCATACTCATCAGAACACACATTTACATGTTAATCCTGTGTTATACACTGTATGCATGCACATATGTCTTACAAATACACCTGCCATAAGAATGACTTGGTAGCTCCAACTGTTACAGTTCTAGCATCTATCACATCTAGAAACCCACAGTCCTGGCCCACAGCCCAGTGTGTGGCATGACAACTACATGCATTACAATACAACATAGGAATAATGGAGCCCTGCAATGTCCAGCAAAACTGGTTGTGCCTACTGCAGTCACTCCACTCACAGTAACACATTAAAAGCCTGCAGAGTGGGACACATTTAAGTAGTTATGAGTTTGTGTACTAAATGTTGCCTAACACTCTCAGGATAGCACTATTACATAACATATGCACCACCACATGCCTCACCTGGACTGTTGTGGGTACCCTCAACCAGGCCATGCTGTGACACAACAGCTGACACCACACCTTTACTGACAGTAACACGTTGCTCTCCCCCAGTGTCTTCACAATCCCTAGTCTGACTCCTGGCCAGGATGCAGTAGCTGTGGCCTGCTACACATGAAGCAGTATGTCCAACTTGCTGCTGCAGAGCTAACATTGCTCCCAGACTCATAGAGCAGGGCATCCACCCAACAGCCAAACATAAAGGGTTGGGGAGGAATGTTGAGGTTTTAAGGGACATGTGTCAGCCTGCCCCTACAAACATACACAGCTGATGGACCAGCATCAACAGTAGCAGCACGCACAGTCAGATAGAAAAGGATCTATGAGACTCACATTGGTCTGTCTCCTTACAACACCTCCCAACCATAACAAATTACTCAGTTTTTGCTGAGTTTTGGGCTCGGATAATGGGGTATCATAATTCCTGACTGGCACCCCTTCATTTCTGAATTTTTTCAGGTTTTTGTTTTAAATTGTTTTTTTTTTTTTCACGGTTTTGAGCTGATGTCATCATGTGCGTGATGATGTCAGCTCCATCAGCCTGTCGGAATTGAGCTCAAGGGCTCACATGCATGCATTTCTGGCTGACTGTGAGTGGGAAGGATATTTTGAATGGCTGGCTGCTTTTGCAAGCGGGAAGGATCTGTGAGTGTGAGCACGGAAGCAAACAATTGCTGCTGGCTGCTTTTACTGCTGCTGCTAATGGATGTGTGAGTGGGATAGGAAGGAAATGCTTGGATTATTTATTTAAGGTAAACACTGTTTAGATAGGGGGGTGTGTGTGTGTGTGTGTACATTTTCAGCAAGAAGCTCACAGTTTTCATTGTTTGTGTATCCCCTTAATATTTAGCCACAATAGTTCGCTAAATTGCATTTTTTTTTGTTTAAACTGTGCTGTGGCATTTAATCCACTGTATATGTATCTGATCTTAACAGCATAAGAAACCCTTACACCCACTCTACCCCCCAACACATGTACCTAATATTATTATTATTATTATTATTATGGACTACGTTAGCACAACAAATAAATATAGGACTCTTGTTTGTTATGTTCAAAGGCTTCTAACATTGATGGGAATTAGGGAAAGTGAATAACTTATGCCAAATGTTTATAAGTTTCAAAAAAGAGATGATTTATGGTTTTCTTCCTCCATCTCCTTCTTTATACCTTATTTTTACATGTGCAGAGTTTTTCTTGGCTTATTTACTGATGTATGTATATGCTTCTTACCGTGGACGTGGCTACAAAATTATGAACAGCTGGCAGTGAAATGGATGGTGGTAACATCACATTTTATTCTAGCAACTTTCCAAAATTATACAAGCAATGTTTAAAATGTATCCCCGTTTTATATCTATATATATATATATATATATATATATATATATATATATATATTGTGTTTATGTGTGGAAGTAGACTTTTATGATGGAAATGTTCTGAATTCTGCAGTTTTGTCATTATTGATTCATGCATTTTGTTTCTTTGCCTACTGGAAAAAGGTTCAAATAATACATTTAAAATGTGCTGTAAGTCTAACAAGTGTGCTGTATTTTACAAGGAATATAATTTAATAAAATCAGGAAGATGTATCAAAGAACACATGTATGTTTATTGTTTTGTGTGCAAGGGGCCTATGATTTGAAAACAGTCCAAAGGTAATCTTTATCCACAACTGTCCAGATGCGTTTTCTTTGGATGTGGTGTGGGTTTCAATGCTGTTTCAATGAATGTGTGTTTCAAGTGCAGAGAAGTTTTAATGCCAAGTCTATTTTCATTGTGAGACACTATTGCTTTCCTTAGCAAATGTCTATTAGTGTATGTGCAGTGTGCTATAAAATGTAAAAATAAAATTCAAATAATCATTGTAGAAGTAAAGCAGTATGCACACAATAGTGTTTATGGTAAATGGGGGTAAAATAGCCAGGTAATGGGACATTGGGATTTCTGCAGGGGACTCTGGTTCCATATTTTGGTTGTATGTTCTTTAGTTTCTGTTTGAAAGTTGGTATCCCACAATCCCATTGGAGTGGGTGGATTATGTAATTATGTATGCACATTTTATGTTAATTGGCATGCAGATTTGTATCTATTTTTCATGGGCCTTGTCCAGATTTTTGATGTTTCCATTTTGACAGGTATGCTCCTTACTCATCCCAACACACATTTACACAGTGCACTGCTACAGAAAGTAAAAGACTTTTAACAATAGTCAGACATACATACCTCTCAAATGTACAGATTTCCACAGAATGTCCAGGTTTTTGGCTCATATTTTTGGCCTGTGACTCATAACATTTGTGGTTTTCTGCCAAATTAATGGGATGATATGAGGAATGAGTCACTAAATAATGATATACATTTGAGTTTCAGACTTTAAATTCCTCAGAAATGTATGTCAAAACAAACCCTGTTACTCTAGGAAATCTCTAAGTTTATAAGAGCAATATTTAAAATCTGTCCCTATTTATGGCCCTTTATCCCCCCATTTTGTCATGCTTTGTCCAGATTTCTTGTGCTAAGGTTGAGAGGTATGCAGACATAGCATGCAATACTGTGGACATACATCAATCCGAACCATGAACAGTATTTCCATCTACCCTCTGTGATGCTGAAGCTCCCACACCTCGATAATGTCCTCCTCACAGGCCAGGAAAAGGGTCAAGGCCCACATGAAGTCCTTAATTATAGCACTGTGTTACCATGCTGTTGGCAAATGGATAGACAACACAGCTGTTCTGGGTGCAATTAGCAAGTATGAGACACAGATTGGTGCACAGGCCATCACCTGTTCATGAGCATTACCTACAAAAGGTAAGCTGCTGCCTATGCTAAACAGGTCTGACACTTTCTTCATGAAGACAGACTGTGATTATTTAAAACACTATTTGTGGATTTCTTCTGACAAAGGAGTACAGCACTATGCCAGATATGTCATACAATTAAGCATATAATGGAATACAGATGGGGGTGTGCAGTCATGAGAAAAAGGATTTTAAAATGCAGGTGTTAGCAACACTTCCTGGACTGACATGTTGCTATTAGTTTGCTGTACAGCACCTATGGCCATCCTTGATGGCTCTGTCTGCAGTGACATAGATCATAACTCTGGTCCCTGAGTCACCCCAGCAAGGGTCAGCTCACATAGGACTACTACTGGCTTGTCTGTTGTACAGTACTAACTGTGACACTGCCAGCACAGCTAACTGGGATGTTGTAAATAATGTCATTTATGAATAGTAATATGATAGATATGCTTGTCTTACAAATGTAAGAATCCTATGTATGTTATGCAGATATTACGCAACTGGTGCAGAAGTGTGTGTTGAACTGCATGTTATGTACCTCTCAACTCTCCATAGTTTTGCAGACTGACCACATGTTTGCCTGATATATTTAGTCATTTGCTCATACATTTGTGTTTTATCTGGCAAATCCTTGGCAAATCATTAAAAACTGAAGTCATAAAATAATAGCACGGAATTGAATGTCAGATGTCATACACTTCAGAAAATTCATGCAAATGTAAAACCTGGTAGTCTATCAACTAAGTGTGTAACAGCAATATTTATAAAGTGTCACTATTTTGTGGCCTTTGTCCCCCCTTTTATTGGTGTCTTTGTCCAGATGTCTTGCTCTAAGAGGTTGAGAGGTATGACTGCGTTTCAGGAGTGTAGCCACAGTGTACTGTACTGGCAAAGAACAGAAATGTATATAAAGTATTAATTGTGCAAATGTATGTATTAATAGTAGAAGCTGGAAGCCTCCAACATACAGACATAAGTTGCAAAATGTCAAGTAAATAAGCTGAACTTGTTTTATGAATGTGTTATTTCAGTTTCAGTGTGGCAAGCAGACATACATGTCTAGAGTTATAGCTAGAGGTTTTTGTGTTATCTTGAAACATAAATAATGTGTTTAACTGTGTTATGACTTCCAGTTCTACGCAAACACCAAACAGATGTGTACTCTTGATGCAGAGATGTTAAAATGTATGTTAGTTGCTGTTAGCCTAGGATGTCAAAGCAGGTGACAAACACTGATGTAATCTGAGCTAACACAGCATTAATGTTGATTATTACTTTCAGACCTGTCAAAGAGAAAGACCTTTGCATGTTGTATGTGTCTTTGTATCTGACAACATCCACTCATCTGCATTTGCCTTGCTAATAGTAAGTAGGAGAATGTCAAAACATTTACATATAGCTGGGAATATAGTATATCTGTCTAATGTTTGTGTGGTCTGCATTGCTCTGAGTATCACCCATCTCTGCATTTAATTTTGATTGGAAGCTCTTTATTTAATGTGTGACCAATTCTATTTTGTATCTTATTCTAGCATTACATTTGTTTAGTTTTAAGTTTTCTGTTCTGTTGTAGTTTTAAGAGTTCTTGCCTAGGGTCAGTTAAAAAAGTTACCAAAGAATTCCTTTGCAAACTGAATAGCATCCGTTAATTAGTGGGAGGAGCTGAGAGACAGCATTGCTCTTTTATTTAGAAATATCTGTAGTTAGCTGAAGTGTTTGTGTGGTCTGCATTGCTTGGAGTATCAGTCATCTCTGCATTTAACGTTGATTTGAAGCCCTTTATTTAAGATTAGATCACCTGTATTTTGAATATTTTTCCAGTAGTACATTTGTTTTATTTTAGGTTTTCTGTTCTGTTGGAGTTTTAAGAGATCCCCCTCCCACTTGCCCAGTCCTTGTTGTGTTTTTACATTTGGCGGCTTTTGAGTTGCCTGCCCCTACTATAAATCTAATTTTGGACACTCCTCTCAGTCCCATCCCATCAGCTTATTCTACCGAGTAGAGAGAGAGAGAGAGAGAGAGACAGATCATTTGGGAAGCCCCCCCCCAGTTTCCAAAACTTAAATTATTGAGTTTCATCCCTTCCCACTTAACGTAAAACAAAATAATTTTACTGTATTTGTGTTTCTACAATCTCAAAGTCTCAAAGGCAGCACTCAAATCGACTCTGAATTGGTGGTCATTAACACCACATACACAAATGCCATGGAGATAGCCAACCTGCTGGCAGACAGGTTCAGTAAAAACCCCACCCCCCTGTCCCCCCATCAGTACACCAGGGCATCCACCGCACCTCCACTCCTCACCACCATGGAGCAGGTCCTTAATGCCCTCTCAAAGGGTAAACATAAAGTCTCCATGGGACCCGATAACATCCCTGCCTGTATTCTACATGAACTAAGGCATGAGCTCTCAGCTCCATTAGACATTCTATTCAACCACAGCCTGGCTTCATCCCAGCTGAAGGGAGGACAGCCACTGTCATCCCTCTACACAAAAGTGGAGTGTCCATTGACCCAGGCAATTATAGGTCCATCAGACTAACTAGCCTAATCTACAAGGCCATGGAATGCATTGGACCTTATAAACAAGGACATTGGCAACCTCCAAACGCTTCAACCGACACAATTTTGTTTTGTCAAAGGGAGATCATGCCTATTAAACTTGGTTGACTTCTTCGAAACAGTCATCAAAGCCATGGAAGAGGGGAAGATGGTGCTCAGTGCATACCTTGACTTAGCCAAAGCCTTTGACACTATTCCGCACTTGGGAGTAAGCATAAACCCTTCCAGCTAGGTATCAGCCTGTATGTTATCAGATAGGTAGCTAACTGGCTAACTGATAGAACCTACTCAGTCAAAGTAGGGGAAGCCACCTCTAGTAGTAGACCCATAATGAATGGTGTACCCCAAGGATCAGACTTGGGGCCTCTACTGTTTGGCATATACTTCTCTGAGGTGCAAGCCACAACCAGTGGTCTGTGGCTGACCAAGTTTGCAGAGGACTGCAAGCTGGGTGCTGTCTTAATTTCCCCTAGTGATGAGAACATCCTCCAAGAGGGCCTTACCCAAACTAATGGCTGGTGCCAGAATCATGGCCTCAAACTGAATGATAGCAAATGCATCATTATACCCTTTGAGGAAATTGTCATCTCCACTACTTATGACATTAATAACAATGTACTAAGCATGCAATCAGTTGTGAGGGACCTGGGCAACCAGGTGGATAGCAACCTGACTTTTGACCACCACATTGCCTCCATTATACAGAAGGCTGTCTACATGGCCCACCTCATAAATATGTCATCCAGGAACAAGGCAGTCATAACATCCCTGTATTCCTCCCTTATCAGACCCATTATCAACTACAATGCCCCCTTCAGCATGTACCTTGCCATGCACATGTAACAGCTGGAGAGACCACAGAGGTTCCTGTCCAGGAAAATCCACTGTCTCAAACACCTATCCTATACAGATAGACTAAAAGCCCTATCCCTCTACTCAGTCTCATACAGACTGCTCAGATGTGACCTGTGTCTGGCATACAAGGCCATTTCCAAACCAGCCTTGATGGAATTGCTGCATATCAGTAAGACAAACTCCACTTACACAACCTGCATGTAAGGCCTTAACCTGGTCTGTGACATGAATAGAACTTGTTGGCGGGATAGATTTGTGTCCCAAAGACCTGCCCATCTGTGAAATAGACCTCTCTCCATGTCAAGCAGAGTACCTCTCTAGCCATCTTTAAGAGGAACCTGGACAACTGGATGGGAAACAGAATGTACATCCCTGGGATCCCATCTGTGTCCCTGCTCGACAGGGGAAACAGGTGCTGACTTTAAAGAAACATGGGCAAAATCCTTGGCTAGGCTTATAAGCCTAGTATCATCCTATGAACTTATGAACCTATTACCCTACATGTTTGCTGTATTTATTTCAGACTGTCCTGCAATGTTGTCTTAAATTATTCCCTGTGAGTCTGAACTCTGTAGTTACTGTATTGATTGAGTATTGTCTTCTTCCTTTATTAGTTATTATTAAATATAGGTTAACCTTGTAATTATGTCTGGTCTGCATAGAACTAATTAAGCTGTTAGAGTACTTGCATATGTATTTGGTGACACTGTATAGCCCACTCCAATAGCCTTGGTCGTGGTCACACTTACCATTTGGCTAATAGGCACATCACACAGTAGGATTCATCACCCTTTGGTAAGGGCCTTACAGTACCTGATAAAGAGGTGGATTGTGGCAGTCAGAACTACCTTTAAGTGTGTGAAAAGGGGGCCATAGCTAGTAAACCTGTACCAGGTTTTGCCAGGAGTTTGTGTGTGTATGTGTGATCATAAATCAATTCTCAACATGTGTGTGTCAGCTACTTGGGCTGGGACACGAAGCACTGGTCAGACAGAGAAGTTGAAGGATGTTTTGGCTTTGTCACTCTGCTGAGATGTTAACCATATAGCTGTGCCAGTAGGGAGTCATAGTGGGGATCTGGAGAGCGTGGGAGAAACCAGCCCCAGACTGGCTGTGACCTCTAAGTACTTTGAAAGGTAATTGTACTTTACTGTGTGTGTACTTGTCATCCTCCCAGTTTATACATCCCTCGCTGGTGGTAGTGGTGAGGATTGAGGCTCCTTGATTACTGGGCCAGTGCAGTATCATCACACTGACAGTATGTACTGGTCAATACAGCTGGAATACCACATCATGTACCATCATTAAGCCCCTCTCAATCTGCTAATGTCATACAGGATTATTTCACAGAATGTCCAGGTCTTCCTGACCAGTCCTGACATATGCTGGCTAGGTCAGTTTTTACTTCACACTTGTATCTGATTGCCTGACACCTATGGCTAGCATACCTGGTGAGCCCCTGCAGCAGGACAGCAGGTTATAGGTAGTTATAGTAGTGGGGGGATGCTGGCTCTGGCTCAGCAGCAGTGCATACATACTGAGCATCCAACATAAGGTAATGGATACAATGCCAGATGTTCATGTACCATTACTGTGTCCCCAGGGGTCTGGCATGTCACAGACACATATCCCAAACTCTGTGGACAACCATCATGTACTGTCCAACTGGTGTGCAGAAATATACATTTGTCTGGCAGGGGGGTCTACATCTATCAGGCACATGTACTCATTCTGCAAACATCTGGGTACTGCAGATGTCAGACACATATGAGGAGGTCACCCTACACCACATATGCACCACTCTCTGTTATTGTGTACTTCAGATGTTCCGGGAATGTCCACATGCACCTGTAGTAGCATTCACCTATTTGTTGGATGTAGGCTGGATGACATGGTACTGTAACATTGCCAATAGGGGACACCCAGCAGTTGATGGCAGTGATGTGTGTGGACACATAACAACACAGTCTGTCACAGCAGTCAGGCCATTTCTGGTAGTCCTGGTACCATCTCAGGTTACTAGACTATGGGCTCTAAGCAGCCATATGCCTAGGCCACATGTTAGCCCATGTGTATGCAAGGCAGCAGCTGATGTCCCCATACAACAGAGACACAGGTGGTATCCCAACAGTGTATGTGCTGTTAACCATCTATTTGACCAGGTTACACCTGCAAAGGTTTAGGTAGCTACCCTGCCTGATGTGGACAGGGTACCCATTCCACCACAGGGTGATTGTGTGTGATACACATGTGAGCTGCCAACAAGGCCAGTCCAGGTCACTCACTAGGTTGAGTATGTGTGTGTGTGTGTGTGTGTGTGTGTGTGTGTGTGTGTTAACACAGTGGAGCATGACTTGCACTCATCCAGCAGTCCCAGCAATGTGGAGTCTGTGATTGCCTTGCATGCCACATTAAGGTCACTCCTGACACCGGGATGAGGGTTGGGATATGTAGATGTTTGATGGACTGGTATTCCCTGGTGGGGAATGTCTGTGATGTACCCAGCTGCTCCATGTGCTGTGTGATGTGAATGATGAATGGAGGATTATGCACATTAATGGTCATCATTGGGGGGAACAAGAAACATCAGGATCAGGGGGGCAACACATGCTGTAATGCCAGTATGTTGACAATGCCCATGCACCCACACACATACTGTACTGATAGACGGCAAGGGTATGATGTAGGTGTTAGCCATGGATAGTGCTAGCAAAAGTGGATGTGCAGGGTTTGTACATAATGGTGGTCAATGTATGCAGTCCGGTGATGTGTTCCCCTGTTCATGCCTTTCAGGTGGGATGTACTGTAGATGAAACCTGCCCTTCTCAAACGCCGAGACTGCAGCAGTCATCAATGCCATCAGACTCCATCACAGGGTACTGTTGGGAAGGAGCCAGCAAAATCTGCAGGAACACACTGTCCTGTGGGCAGAACTGGAAGTGACAATCAACAGTGTGGGACACCAGGACAGGACACCGGTACAGGACCTACGAACAGGTCCGACACCATGCCACAAACCTGGTACACAATGCACATCAAAGGTCTGCAGCTGAAGCCAGGGACTGTGCTGGCACAGGTGGAGGGTCTGCTACTTAAGCACCACTAACAGCCACTGAGGAGTTCCTCACAAAACTTGGTGCAGCCACCACCTCCCAGGAAACCATCACTACATATGTTGTGGAGGTGGGTGGCACAGAGTCAAGAGCTGAGGAGTGTCCAGGTAAGGCTCTAATGGGCATCATGTTAATACTGTAGCATTCATAGTGACAACCTTTGCATACCTGGATGCACATGTCAGGTCAAACTGCATTTGTGGGTGGGGTTTTGTAATGCACACAATGGGCTGCAGCTGTGGCGTGGGACTGTGCTGGCACAGGTGGAGGGTCTGCTACTTAAGCACCACTCATAGCCACTGAGGAGTTCCTCACAAAACTTGGTGCAGCCACCGCCTACTAGGAAACCATCACTACATATGTCGTGGAGGTGGGTGGCACAGAATTAACAGCTGAGGAGTGTCCAGGTAAGGCCCTAATGGGCATCAAGTCAATACTGTAGCATTCATAGTGACAGCCTTTGCATACCTGGATGCACATATCAGGTCAAACTGCATTTGTGGGTGGGGTTTTGTAATGCACGCAAGTGCACACCTATTGTGAATGTCAGAAATTTGGGTAGTATCACAGCTTGTACTGTACATGCTCATAATTGCACATATTATCCTGTACCAATGCCACATGTGTGTGTGTGCTGACAATACCTCCCCCCACAACTACATAAGTCCCTCTTATGTAGCTGGGGAACAGCAACTTGATGCCTTTGAGCATGGAACTGTCTTCTTGTGGATCACCAATACCCTAGACATGTTCAGGGCAGCCAGTTAGCCATATTGTAATATGTGCATTTTCACTTGTGGTGGGGTTAACTGTGATGCATCACATTGGTCATCATGGGAGCCTATTCACAGGAGCTGTAACATATTGGCATGTATTGTTGTGTAGGTGGTATAGGTGTTGCCACTGTGCTGTACAGGGGTACATTAGTATTGTGTACACGGGTGCACTGTGTGTTAGGTGAAGGTCCATCACATACTCCCACTCCTCATGTATCTCACAGGTGTGTAGTAGCAGCAACATTAACTGGATGTAGCTGTACTGCATGTTGTTGAGGACCTATCCAGAGCGTGTCTGTTGTGGTCTGATTGTGTGTCATGCATGTCATCATTCAGAAAGTGTGGTCTGTATAATGTATTTGTGCCACCTCATCTGTGTGTGTGTGTGTGTGTGTGTGTGTGTGTGTGTGTGTGTGTGTGTGTGTGTGTGTGTGTGTGTGTGTGTGTATCAGCAAACATTATAGTGCAGGTATTAAGTTACATATGTTGTCTTCCGCTCACAGGTAAACATCGAGGTTGGGGTCTCTCCCCCTAACAACCTGATGTCAGTGTCTTATCGGAATCTGATGATGATGATGGTGGTCATAGTGAGGCACAGGTAGGGTTGTTGGGGGCTGAATCTGTACCATTGGTTGACATTCCATTTCCACCCACAGTGTCCCCACACATGGTCAGTATGTCAACACATACTCTGTCCCCAGCAGCCACAGATATTGGACAGTCAGAGGGTGGTGGCATCAAACAGGCTAGTGTGGCGACTATGGCATCTGTGAGTGTAGCCATAGCCAGAGAGCTGGTAAGGTCCCTCACAGGCAGATTGACAGGGGTGTTTGAAGGAGGACTGCTGCTCATTCAGCCCCTGTCAAAGGTGTCAAAGCAAGTGTCACCCAATGCATGTTTTGGTCCATCATGGAGGCACGGGCACATTGTGAATGGTACACAAGATGGATGCTCAGGGTCATGAATGCAACACTTCCTGCCATGCATGACAACCTCCACGGCATTGATGATGCCGTACGTCATTTTTCTGATGTCGTTGATAGACAGTGGGGGAGTTCCTATTAGATGTCCGAAGCCGCATTCTTTCACATGCGTCTTGGTCAAACTTGAAAAGACAAAAAGGCAAAATGACAAAGCGGCATATTAGCGAATTCTTTCCCTGGGAAAGAAATGGCTAGGCCTCGTCCGTTACTCTGCCGTTTTCTTCACTGTAGTACGATCTCATTTAGTATATTTAAGTAGGGGTGTGTGGGGGGCATAGCTCCCCACACTGGGGGATGGGGGGCAAAGCTCCCCACTTTATGTTATGTTTTAAGTGTTTTTTTTTTTTGAACAGTGATTTTTTTCCCCTTGGAAAAAAAAATCACCGTTCTAAGCTTTCGAGTTTGTAAGCTTTCGCTTGCATGGGGTCAATAAATCCACGTTTGCTTTTCTAAGCATTTGATGATTTAATATAGACCCCAATGGGGTGAGACAATGTCAGTTCTCAACCGTGCAATGTCTGTACTTGAACATCTGTTGGGAGTATGTCGTCGGACACCTGGACATAGGTCAGCAACGACATCAGCTGAGAGCCCACGTGGCCATGCACATTGCCGTAGTGGCAATACCACCAGCACTACTGAAGGGAGGGTGCTGTCCACACCGCAATGTAGCAGACCATGGGCATGTGGTCCTGGCCATTCCTGTGAGGGACACGGATCCAGCAGACAACAGTCACCATCAGGAAGTAGTACCATATCTGGCCTTGGGTCTGGCGGTGCCAGTGACACTCCTGGCAGAAACAGTTCCCGTGTCAGTGGCCGGGGATGATGAACTGTACATCCTGCCATGTACGGTCCATGGCTGTCCAACATACCCTCCTGTAGGGCTAGCACATGGCTTGACTGTGTGCATGCACACACTCATACATCACTATCACATGCAGGTCACAACAGACACACACAGCTCCTCTCCTTGGCCAAAATGAACACCACCCCTCCAGACACACGTGCATGATGTCAACTGTATGGCCCAGCTTAGGCCTTTGGCAACCCACAACACACCGTGTGCATGTGATGATACCTCTGCCACATTCCTGTTATCCATATCATCAATGCAGGGACATGCTAATATGTGTCTAATGCACACGGTGAATATTTGCCAATGTGCAGTGTAGTAATGTTATGCTGTGTCAGGTGCTGTCTGCTGGCAATTGTCATGGGTACACATCGAAGTGTATGTACCTTTCTGCCATGATGAATTATTGCTGTTAATACTGCTGACTGACTGTTGTCTCACAAACTTTATTTTGTTTCTGTTCCAGGTGTCGGTGTGGTGTGTACATCCTGGGGAGCTGCTGACATTACTGAAGCCAAATATGACTAAGTGGAAACACAATGATCTTTTCATAGCCAAGGCACAGTTGTATATGCACATGTTTACCTAGGTGCGTATGCATGCAACAGTGTGTGAGGAACAATGGGGGCAGACAGTGTAACCTTGCATGCATAGCCCTTGACACAGCCAGCTAGCCTTCATACATATCACCTGGGTGTTCCATAGGACCACAGTTTCACAGATACAGAGAAGGTTACTAGAGTTCTTGCCCTGTGTTCCTCACAAACCTAGCCATTACTTTATCCCCAGCAGTATCATCAATCAACAGCTGATGCCCCTGCCATTGCTAGAAACAGGTTGAACCCCAGGGACAGATTTTTTTTCCCATCCACTCAACCTTGATGCATTTGATGAGGGTATGCATGGTACTGTGTTTGACATGTTTGAGGAGTTTTCTCCTGATGCAGGGCAGCCTCTGGGAGCCAAACCTGACTCGTCAGCATGCATTTTTGCTATCTCAGATGTGAGTCAGACCTCTTGTGCCAGGAAAGCACACAGAGTTGTACTCTTGTACATGGGGGAGCTGTTGAAGGGTTGAGCACAATATTGCCACCTAGGCATGCCATAGACGCATGTGGACAACCTGACTGGTGACCACTCGAGCAGTACTGATTGCAGGCTGTCTGTCTGCATGAAACAGGTGTTGAGGGCCATGGCTGATCTTTGTGGGTGTTAACATAGACTTTACAGTTTCTGCAGATGTCTGCGTAGGTGCATAACAGACCAAGCATGCTGCTAATGTATTGTTGCATTGACTGCGGACTATTCAGAGGTAATGTACACCTCTTGTCTGGATGGGGTCCCTTTATCTATGTGGTGAACCACATACAAGAAATTCCTGATTACTGCCACTACTTGTTGCCTAAATGCAACATTGCTGCCATCTTGAGTACCCAGGTCTGTCATTGTAGTCTGCGTGTTTATGGAGTTGGTGCTTATGTGGGAACTATTGGAGACATGTCCTTGCCATACAGCATGCTGACACTGTTGTCTACATTCTACTTGAGGCCAGGACCTTGACACCATTCCATACCCACTGTATGGCCCATTGCAGTGTGTTAACAGCAGTTTGCGGCTCAATGGCAGACTGCACAATACTTACAGTTTACACAGCCTTAGGCTGTACCTATGTATGTGGGTGGTGGCAGTTAGCATTCATGCCTATATACATGTGGGTAATTGGGGGCAGCAGGTAGTCACACGGCATTTGCATGTCTACATATATGCACACGCATAGGTGACTCAGATTGTGGTTGCCGCCTTATCAAATGTGGACTGTGGGACATGTCTTGTAGTAACATGACAGTTGGCAGGACATACCATACCCACAGCAAGTGCAACATACAGGAATTCCTTTGGTTTGTTTCTATGACACCTTATTTGATGACATTATCTTAGCTTACACTATTTGTCATAACATTACAGTGCTTGTGATGTGCAATAACTGCTCTATGCAATTAGTAGACAACTGTATGAAATATTTGTTGTCCTACACTCAAGGGTCCTCTTTATTGTTTCAGTTGTTATCACAGGTCACATCTGGCCAAACATGATCTGCAACCTGCAGGGTGGTACAGATGGTGGCCATACCTGTGACCTCTACATATATCTACAGATTTTCCAGATGTTCGACACAACTTTTACCTCCATTTGTCATAACATTGTGGTTTTCTGGCAAACTGGTTGAAAATCATGACAGACTAACATTAGAGATTAATAATGGATATTGTCATGTAATAACACATACCTTTTGGAAAGTGCATTCAAATGCACAACCTGTTCTAGTATCTACTTTCCATGCATGTCACAGCAATATGTGAAGGTTATGCTCAATGTTTGGTCTTTGTCCCACTTTTCCATATGGCTTTCACCAGATGTCTTTGTGTGAGTGGTTGAGAGGTATGCTGGTGTCTGAAACACAGTTAGACTGCTGCAAAGGGATGTACATACATGCATGCACACACACAAACACACACACACACACACACACACACACACACACACACACACACACACACACACACACACACACACACACACACACACACACACACACACACACACACACACACACACACACACACACACACACACACACACACACACACACACACTGCTGCATAGGGACATGCACTGAATCACACATGCACACAGAGTTGACACTTTTTCAATTAGAAGACCTACCTATCTTGTTATGTACAATACAGACTGACATGACTATTGCACCACCAGGGGCAACAATATCCTAGACCTAGTCATTACCGACATGAGTGACTGGTGTTCCACACCTGAAGTCAACTCCTCACTACTCACCATAAGCTAATCGCCCTAGATATCCGCATCCCGCCCCCAACCACCATTAAGGAAACCATGGTAAAAAACTTCTCCAAAGCCAACTTCATGCTTCTTAAGACATAAGTGGTGAACTTCATGGCACCCATGCAGATGGACAATACAGTTACGACTGCTGAATCCTACACAAATGCACTCTATAAGCACTTACACGAGTGCAGGGATTGTGCTATCCCAAACAAAACCAAGACGCTATCCTCCAAAAAAAAGAAGCCAATCTGGTGGTCCCCTGCCATAAACAAACTCTACAGCAGAAGGAAGAAACTGTTGCAAAAGAGAGAAAAATCCCAATAGTGGAGGAGTTCCTTTGGTCAGCCTCAGTAAGAAGCTGAGATCCCTTATAATATTCTCCAAAGCTAGCTACAAAAACACAATTGCTACTGATTCAAAGGGCAACCACAAAGCATTCTATAGCTATGTCAATAATCTCAATGGCAACACCCAGATCTGCTCTGAGTTACAGCACAATGGCACAAAAATTACAGAATCAACTGATATTGCCAACATCCTGGCAGATAAGTTCAGTGCTAACTTTACCCCCCTCTCACCCTCTAAAGGGCCCATGTCTATACAGGAGGAATTCAGAGTCCCTGTAATCACATCTATGCAGGTAAAAGCTGCACTTTCTAAACCAGAAACACAGCATCCATGGGACTGGACAATATCCCAGGCTGTGTTTTACACGAACTTCAAAATGAACTGGCTCCCCGTCTAAGCACCATGTTCAATCATAGTCTCATGTCAGGCTTTGTGCCCATTGAATGGTGAATAGCAACAGTTATCCCACTCCACAAAGGGGGAGCCACCACTGATCCCAGGAACTGTCACCCTATTAGCCTGATGAGCCTGGTCTGCATGGCCATGGAACATATCATCCGGGACCTCATAAACCAAGACATTGATAACCTCCAAACTCTGGACCCCACACAGTTCAGGTTTGTGAAAGGTAGATCATGCCTTCTGAACCTGATCGACTTCTTTGAGGCAGTCACCAAAGCCGTAGATGAGGGTAAGGTGGTTCATACAGCCTATCTTGACCTCGCCAAGGCTTTCAACACCATCCCCCATTCTGGAATTATAGCTAAACTCACTAAACTAGGAATAACTCCCTACATCACAAGATGGGTTGCCAACTGGCTCACTGACAGAACCCACACTGTAAAAGTTGCAGGATCCAAATCTGACTTCAAATCAGTGACAAGTGGAGTATCACAGGGTTCAGTCCTGGGATCCCTCCTGTTTGCTATCTACTTCTCTGAAGTACAGGCTAACACAGAAGGCCTCTGGCTAATGAAGTTCGTAGATGACTGCAAACTAAAAGCCAGAGTCGAGTCCCCAAATGATGTGGACATCCTACAGAAGGGTCTCACTGAGACAGTTGCCTAGTGTCAGAGGCATGGCCTCAAGCTCAATGTCAAAAAGTGCATTGTCATCCCCTTTAGTAAAAACTCTGTACCCATGAACTACCATGTAAACTGCAGTCTACTTAATGCCAAATGTGTGATAAGAGACCTTGGGATACAGGTGGACAGCAGTCTCTCCTTTGATAATCACATTGCCACAGTAGTCAGGAAATCCTTCTATGTGGCACACCTCATCACAAAGGTTCTCATCCAAGAAAAAAGAGGTCATTGTTCCCCTCTACTCGACACTCATTAGACCTATTACAGAGTACAATGCCCCTTTTAGAATCTACCTCACAAGACATCTGCAGCAGATGGAAAGGCCACAGAAGTACCTCACAAAGAGGATTATTGGCCTCAAACAGATGCTCTACACTGACTGTCTCAAAAAACTCCATCTTTACTGTAGCATATTACCTTCTCCGAGTAGATCTCTGCCTAACATATAAAGCTATGTTAATCTCAGAGCTGTTGGACATGCTACATCTAAAGAAATCCCAATTCCTCCAAGCTATATGATCTAGGGACCTAAACCTTGTCACCACAATAAACAGGACATGCTGGAGGGATAGATTCCTGTCCCAGAGAATTCCTATACAAGCTACCCATCTATATCAAGCAAAGTTCCTCATTAGCACTCTTGAAGAAAAATCTTGATGAGTGGATGGGAAATAGGAAATACATCACAGGGATCACTTCTGTGGCTCTGCTCAACAGAGGCACAGGAAATTAACTTTCTTGGGTGGTGTAAGCCAAGGAACCTTGTTGGCTAGGCTTACTTATGCCCTTGGGCCAATAGCCTAGTATCTACCTATGAAACCTATGAACCTATGCACCACAGTGTCTTTGGGTTAGGTAATGTGTAACTGTGCTTGTAAGGTGGATGACATCTGTAGGGGCTATGACTAAGTTGGCAATGGGGGAGGCACAAAAATGGTATAACAATTGCATACACACAGGCAAGACAGCCACAGGGGATGTGCATATAGAAACATGTACATTCACACAGCAATAGTCAGATTAGAGCCCCTACCTATCTACTTGCATGTACTATAGTGCTACATGCATATTGCATGCACCAATGAGATTATATGCCAGGGACATAACTCACAACCTCCTACACACATTAATCTTGGAAATGCCTTCATGGACGGTGGGATAAACCACCCAAAATAGTGACTGTTCTCACACATTGCTCTTACAAACCTGGACAAGTAATAGGGTAACCAACTTTGCATCAGCATGATATTTCAGATGGCTATGACATCTGAAGCTGACATATCTGTAACTATGGCAACTGTCATGTATTTGCCAATAAATTGTCATAAAACCCCATTCTTAGGAAACACGGACCGCATATATGTTGCAAACATAAGGACATTATGCACACGCATATGTACAGATGAGTGGTATGCCCTGTAGAGTTTAACATGGTTCATGTAAGGTGGATGACATCAACAGACTCTTTAAAGTAATGCTATGGGAAGGGGATCAACATGCCTTACAATGGTATAACCAACACAGACAGGGGATATGCTTCACACACAGAGTAGCACAGATAGCTGTATTGAGATTCAAACCCCAACCAACCTACTTGCATGCACTGTAGTGCTGCCTACCTATTGCATGCGCCACAGAGATTACATGACTAGAAAGTGTCCAACTGTGGATTTAAGGTTGATGACCTGATCAAGCCCTGTAAAGTAATGCAATGGGGGGGGGAGCAGGGTGGAACAGGCCTCAAAATGGTATAACAAACACACCCAAAGGGCGATATGGGTCTCACACACAAGCCAGCAGTCACCAGTGCTGAACTTACAAGCCCTACCTATCTTCGTTATTTGTACTATAGTGCTACATAGTTGCCACACTCGCTGCAGAGCTTATAGGGCTGAAGAGTGTCCAAAGGTAATTCTAAGGTAAATAACATCAACAGGCCTTGTAAAGTACTGCATAAGGGAGGCACGAGGACCAAAACACACACCCACAGTTGTCAGTGCTGAGATTAGAACTCCTACCTATCTAGTTATATGTACTATAGTACGTGCACCATGAAGCTTATAGGGCTGAAGAGTCGCCAAAGGTGCTTCTAAGATGGATGACATCAGCAAGCCTTGTAAAGTAGGGCAGTTTTGAAGTTTACTGGGTGGAAAAGCCATGAAAATACTTTAACCTGCAAACACACACACACACACACACACACACACACACACACACACACACACACACATGGCTAGTGAGGTAAGATTACACCCCCTACCTGACTACTATTACATAAGGATGAGGTAACCTTCATACTAGCACATGCCAGTCATCCCTGCTGGTGTGCAAATGTCTGCATCAGGACATCACTGTATGCCTTTCAGGGTGTGTGTGTGTGTGTGTGTGTGTGTGTGTGTGTGTGTGTGTGTGTGTGTGTGTGTCTCTCTCTCTCTCTCTATCACTATGCCTCTCTCTCTCTCTCTCTCTGTCCATCTGTCTGTCTGTCTCTCTCTCTCTATCTGTCTCTCCCTCCCCCTGTCTCTGCCTATTTATAATTGATAGATTTGTATATATTACCTATATATATGTAGGCCTATCACACGCAACAGATGCAGATATATCACATATGTGCCAACTCCAGATAGCTGTGGGCAATCCTGTCTAATGGGCATGGGGAGACACAGTTAAGCTGTACATAGCTGTCTGTATGTGAAGACATATCTGGACAACAGAGCTGTACAGTCAGATGTGGGTTTATACATGGGCTGTTATTCTCTAAGTACAGGAGCCTGCCTAGTAAGGCCTTCAATAGTAAGAAATGGGCTCCATTCAGAGCTAGCTGTCATCCGGTCCATGATTTTGTGTGCTAAATCTGAATGGCTGATGAAGCTGTGTAAACAGTCCAGCACCTCAGTGATATACTGTGTGAGGAATCACCTGGCGGTGTGCTATCCCTATTAACTGACTCATATCCTGGTGTGGTTACAGAGTGCATTGGACTGAGCAGAGTTTTCCATAATATTTGTGGTATATTCTACATAGCACTGTGATTTTCTGATATGTGAGTGGTGGTTCAGTACAGAGTGATGTGATAGAGCACTGACAGACATTTGTTTACCGACCCCCATACATTGCAGGGAACTATGTTACAGCAGAAATTGTTCTAGTGTGCACATTCTATGTTTGTTTGGCCGGTGGTTCCCCTCTCCCTTATATGTGTCTCTTTGTCCTTCTGTAGTGCAGTCATGGCTTTGTTCACAGTTGCTGCTATGTGCAGTATTTGTAGTTATGGTGTGAGTGGGGTAGAAGTCATAACATCACACATAATGTTACAGACCTTACACCTCTGACTGTACCTGTTTAGCAGGTTGTCCATCAGTGTACCCCATAGATCTGTTGTGGTCATCAGATGTTTATGTTGTGCTGTTATTGCAAGGCTACAGGTTGGCCATAGCTGTCAGACTCTTACAGATGGACATCTGTACAGGCCCATATATAATAGTCAGACTCAGGCCCAGACATGGAGGCAGGTTCTTAATATTGCTCTTCCAAACATACACAGTTGGTGGAATGGTTTTGTATTAGCTTGCAATTACTTTTGGGGATGACATCTGCATCTCTACTGTCTGTCATTGCTGTTTACACATCAACCTTTATTGGTTTGACAATAGTTTGTCAGGCAAATGCAATGTTATGATAAGCAGAACAGATATATGAGGCATACGTGTGGACATTCTGTGACACCTTGTCATTCTACGGGTATGGATGGTGCCCTCTTACTTGTTGTCAGTACTGATGCAGTGACATGGCAGGCTTTATATCCTGGCACTCAAATGACTTGTCACAACCTGCTGTTGTAGTAGGCACTGTGTAGGTTACTCAGACCTGTGTGCTGTCCATATGTGTTGCCCCTTGTCCCTCCATTGTCCAGCTTTTCTGCAGTAACAAATATTGAGTTCTAGCCAGTGTGTGTAGAACTCCTACCATTGCGTAGCTGCCATTCAAAATAGTTGCCATGGCCAGTCTCAAACCATGGACCCTGACAACTACAGTAGTGTACTTGGACCCCTAAGCCACAATAGCCCCCAGGAAGCAATGTGCACTTGCTGACACTATTAAACACAAACATAGATAGCACATTGACCCCTGCATATTGCAGAAATGGAAAAGTTATCAAGTTGATTGTGACAGCCCTGGCAATGTGTGGCCTGCTGTTATCACCTTACAGACATACATGTTACTGCAGTTCTATGTGAACACAGGTGTGTTGAGGGGAGGGGGGGCGTACCTCTCACGTGTACATACCTCCACAGACTGTGCAGATGTTTAGATCATAATTTGGGCCCATTTTTCATAATATTGTGGTTGTGTGGCAAATAATGGTGAAGACATTACAGACTGAAGTTAGAGAGTAATGACAGACATGTGAGTTTCAGACTTCTTGGCCTTAAGAGAATTCATGCTGCTGTAACAGCTGTTATTTTATCAACTTTCTATGTTTGTAAGTGCAATATTTACAGCTTGTCTCTGTTGTATGCATGACTCCCTGTCGCTCCATTGTCCAACTTTCCTGCAGTAACAAATATTGACTTCTGGACAGTGTGTACAACTCCTACCATAGGTGTAGCTGACATACAAAAGAGTTGGCATGACCAGTTGGGAACCACAGACCCTGTCAACCACAGTACTGTACTTAGACTACTAAGCCACAACAGCCAGCAGTAAACACTGTCTACTTCCTGACAGTATTAACCATGCACAGACATAGTACATTGACCCCTGCATATTGTGGACATGGATAATGTTAGAAAGTTGATTGGGACAGTCATGGGAATGTGTGGCCTGCTGCTATTACTCTACAAACATAAATGTTACTGCATTTCTATAGGAACACAGGTGTGTTGGGAGGAGGGGGGCATACTTCTCAATTGTACAAATTACTACAGACCATCCAGATGTTTGCTTCATATTTCAAGTCCATTTAGCACAGTATTGTGGTTGTCTTGGAAAATACTGGCATATCATTACTGATTGGAGTTAGAAAGTAATGACAGACATTTGAGTTTCAGACTTCTTACTCTTCAGAGACTTACTGCAACAGCAAGACCTGTTCTAATATCACTGTCTAAGTTTGTCAGAGCAATATTTCATAACTGCCCCTATTTGTGGGCCTTTGCCACACATTTCTTTATGGCTTTGTACAGATTACTTGCTGTGAGAGGCTGAGAGGTGTGTATGGGACTCCAACATTGACATCCATGCATGTGACCTATGATCCCACAGTTTCTTAGTCTCCCACATATACTGCAGTGTGTTTTGGCACCTTGAGGACTACTACATATTCTGGGGCAGTCAGTATTTTGCAGACATTTCCTGGTGTCCCACATAGCTGTCAGTTGTCTGCTGCTATCTCAGTAGCCCACCCCATTCTCTTGCATACATGTAGCAATACCATGGATATGCTACTACAGTCTACTACTCCATTCATTTGTTGTTAAGAAGAGTGACGTACTTTGTGTCTGCAGCAGTTGGGAGGACAGTGCGTAAGGGTTGATTATGTCAGATGCATGCACTATACAGCCTATAGATGGTAAGGTACAGGTAGTGTGATATGTGTGGCATCCCTTTTACTGTGTGTGTGAGTCGGAGTGAGGTGTCAGTCCCTGGGCCCCTAGGGTGTCAGTGTATGTGCTATGTGTTGCCTCTTTGCCAAGGTCAGGGCATACTGGGCACACCTACCTCTACCTACAGGGACAGGCTGGGGTCTATATTACATCATTGAATGCTTAAAAAAGCGAACAATGATTAATCAATCCCATGTAAGAGAAAGCTTACAATGTTGAAACCTCAGAACAGCGATTTTTTTCCAAGGGAAAATAAAAATCACTGATCCAAAAAAAACTCCCTTTAAAACAGTACATAAAGTGGGAGGCATCATCCCCCCCACACCCCCAAAAATAGGGGGGTGTGCCCCCACATCCCTCTACTTAAACATACCAACTCTGAGATCGCACTACAGTGCCGAAAACAGCAAAGTAATGGAAGTGACCAAGCAAATTCTTTCCCAGGGAAAGAATTTGCTTAAAAGCCACTTCGCTGTTTTACCTTTTCATTCTTTTATGGTCGATCGAGATGCATTTGACAGAATACATCTTTGATCATGTAATAGGAACCCAGCATGCTGAGAGGGTTCATCCTCTGAGTCCCCCTGTGCCTGTGGTAACCTTGGCAATGGTGGGGGGCTGTGTCCCCCTTCCCTGTGATGTTCCTGCCACAGCTGTTTCTGCAGGATCATATTGTTTAGTATGGCAGGTACTATGAACATGAGTGCACATGTGGCTGTAGAGTACTGCAGGGGTCCACCAGATATGTCAAAGTAGTGGAACTGTGACTTGAGCATCCCAAACACACTCTCTATGATGCTCCTAGTTTGTGTGTGTGTGTGTGTGTGTGTGTGTGTGTGTGTGTGTGTGTGTGTGTGTGTGTGTGTGTGTGTGTGTGTGTGTGTGTGTGTGTGTGTGTGTGTGTGTGTGTGTGTGCCTCATTATGGCATTCTTCATTGGGTGTGTGTGCATTTCTGATGGGTGTCATCATCCACGGTTCCAGTGCATAACCAGCATTCCCCACTAGATGGCCATATGGGATGTCCCCCCCTGGCAAATGGCTGGTACAGTTGTGAGGCGTGCCAGATGTGGGAGTTGTGATAACTGCCAGGGCTGCTAGCACACACATTTATGATAATCCCCTGGGCATTGCACATGACCTGGCAGCTGATGGAGTGATAGCATTTTCGGTTGACATAGACTCTACCCTCCTCACTGGCTGGTACTTTGATGTGCACATGACTGTAGTCTATGGCAACCAGTACCTCTGGGTAGTGTGCTACATGGTGGAATAGATACATATTGGTAGTCCTCTCATCAGGAGTGTTGGGGAAATAAATGTGCTCACTGGCATGTGTTAGCATGAGATCCAGGAACTGGTGGAGTACCCTGGATGCGGATACCTGTGAGATTCCCATGAGGTCCCCAGTACGTCTTTGGAAAGTATGGAAATTATCTGTAGCTAGTATTCTTAAGGATACACATACCTTTGTTTCCACTGGGATTTGCTCCCCTCTGTTGGTTCTGGGTCTGAGGTGAGGCCGCCAGAGCAAGGTGAGTTGCTGTAGTATGTCCCTTTCCACCTTGTAGCGCTCTACTATCTCCAGCTCATGTAGCCCCTGAAAGGTTTTTCCTGGGTCTGAACACTCTTTTCCTCCTCAGTCTGGGCCAGTAGTCAGCATCTTCCTAAACACTGCCCTCAGTATGTAGCATGTAGAGATGTAGAAAAGCAGCAGCAATCCCAATCATTTTGTCAGTTAAAATTCCCAAGTGTGTACTCCAATGGTGCAGAGTATGTGAGAAAATCAGATTGAAGGGTGCCTGCATACTTTATACTGGTGTGCTGCAGATGCAGCCTGTGTGATTGGCTGACTATGATATATTCCACCTGCCAGCTACATTATTGAGGGGTTTGAATGGCCCACTGTGAGTGGCAGAGGCCTTATTAGTCATTTATAGTTGATTGCCTTTTGTCTGCTATTTCCTTTTATTTACTTATATTTTCCAGTTTCCTCCATTTTTATATGCCACAGCACTCCATGCAAACCAGTGGAGCTAGTGTAAACACTGCTGAGCAGAAAGGGCCTTGCTCTGTACATGAGCACCCTCAACATTTCTTTAACCAGCTAAGCACAGCTTAGTAGCTTCAGACAAACCTCCCCCTGCTTAGCTGTGCTTAACTGAACACAAACAGGAGCTGCTGAGCTTATACAAACCATGACATACCCCCTTTTTATGTCAGCTGCCTCTTCTGCCTACACCACCTCATTGTCGCTGCTACACGGTTAGGTACCTGCGGACACGGGGGCCCATTTTGCTATTTAGTAAACTAAGCCCATTTGCATACACCTAATTGCGTATACCCTAGTTGCAGCACTACATGACAGCCCATGTCCTTAGCAACCACTATAACCTGTCATTGTATGAGTCTGCATGCTGGCCAGTATAACTGGGAAATTCATCTTACCTTTAATACTCCACTTTTACTATTTTAATTTTACTCTTTTCAAGATCGCATGTTTGGGCGTCGCTGCGCTCTGCTTAAACATGGCATATGTGCCAAAAAAAATTTCGATTTTTTTTACATTTTGCATCAGTTTTACATGCCAAAGGTCATAGGTTTGGCCATTGGCATGCGTAATGCACCTAATACATGCTTTACGTTTAGTTGCCACAGCCCCATTTTTTTTTTTTTTTTTTTTTGCATGGTTACATGGTACATGGTTTGTACATGGTTACTTCCTGCATACATTTTTACTGTAGACACAGCTCCTACACAGATGCCTGCCTGCTTCCTGGATCTGTAAATCACCTCATTTGCATGGTTTTCACCAGTAAATGAGGTGATTTTCATTCTGCGATCCCATCTGTGGCAGCATAGTGCTGGCAGGCTCATGCATGCCCCCAGCCTTGTTTCCTGGATCGCTCTGCCTCCAAACTCTATGTTCGGTCCCCGCCACCATGCCTACATGGAAAATAGCTCCGTGTAGATTTTACTGAATTACCCCTATAACTTTGCATGCTTAATTTGCAAATCATGCAGAAATGCTAATACATGGCACAGCATTATTAGAAAGGAAGCTGTATCATGGGCATGCAGACAATAATGTTTTAAGACCCAGTCACAATATTATTAGAAATAGTAAGGGTCTACCTTAGACCCGTATTGATAATAAGGCTGCATATTGCACTGAGATATTAAGTAACTATCTAGTAGATACTAATGTAAAATATGAAATCAATCTATTGTGAATCAGAGTAAATTAAAATCATTTAAAACAAAAAAATAAAAAAAATTCCAAGGCAGATAGCCACTTTAAGGAAACCACCATCAGTATCACTTAAAATAAAATCTAGCAGAGTGATAGCTGTATATCTGTCTAAAATATACGTGTATGTGTGTGTGTGTGTGTGTGTGTGTGTGTGTGTGTGTGTGTGTGTGTGTGCGTGTGTGTGTGTGTGTGTGTGTGCGTGTGTGTGTGTGTGTGTGTGTGGGTGTGCATATGTGCTTCCATATAGGTTTTTAACATTTGACTTTTATGAGATACTGGCATGACATGAACTGTTTAACTTCTACATTTGAATTCTTAATTAAAAAGCTGAAACAGAAATGCAACTAGCACTTTAGTGAGATTATTAGTGTGATTGTGCTACATAACTTAAAACATATCAAATTGATAATCCCACAGTGTGTAAAACAGAATACTTTATGAATATAACTTAATGAAGTACAGAACTGTCAAAATAAAATACATACATTTAAGTTCTGTCAATTATAAGAATGGTAGATGAGAACCACATCTCATATTGTGAACTAACAAACATAAGAATTCAGAAGCAGGTCTTTTTATTCAGCTTGACTAGTGATGAAACCATTATTGTTAATAAATGTATACGTTATTTCTGGAGGCTAAGCAGATAGCTTTTTTCATACCAGGTTTGCATTAGTGTTCCTGTGTGGCAAAACAGAATGACAAAATGTGGAATATGTACTTCCTGTTACTGTTGTAATATATGTGACAATTTATGAGATATCTGATTGGCTTAAGAGAGTTCATTTTCCTTTTAAACCTTAGAGAACCATTGCTGAAAATATATATTGTGGAAACTAAGTGTGAATAAACTTTCAGCTGCATAAGGATTAGTACATCATAAGGCTAATATGCTGCAAAGAGTATCTCATGCTGTAGGGAATTACAGTGGCAAGATTCAATGTGCCATATAAAGCATTTACCTCCGAGCTGCATCAAGACAATGTTTGCTCAGCTTGATGGTTAAAATATTCACATCTATTACCTCTGCTCTGAATGTTTGCTGAAGTTCTCCAAGGGATGTGCTGCAATTTCCAATTGAATTTCTTAACTGAAAAATGAGAACGGTGTCTTGGGAAATCATAGGTAATGAATACAGATATAATTCTCATCTGGTATGTGAAGTAAAGCAGCTGACTCCATTGTTTCTTTTTTTTTAGTCTTCTCAATATTTGAAAGATAAAAATATGCCTTTCTAAACCCTGCTGTTGTGCTGAAGACTTATTAAAATGAATTATTTGCATCATTTTATGAATAACTGGTCTTGCCAAATATCATATATTCCCATCTATAATTTTCAGGTTTAGACAGGTGCTGAAAACCTTTGGTTCTTGCTCACAAATATTTCCACGCACCCAACAAATCACAAGTTCTAACATGTCTAAAATCTCAAGAACATTGGATTGCATATATTTTTTTTATATCAGCAGGCTGGAAGAAAAGGAAATGTCTTTTTAATACTGTTTTCTTATTCATCTACTTTATTTTTGCTTGGTGCTTTGTTTTCTTTCTGCATGCCCCTAGGTCTTAAAGTAATTAAGCAATCCTTGTCTAACTCTCACTACATTCTAACACCTGTTAATCACACATACATACACACATTTGTTACAGATGTTGGGTACAAAAATATGAATAATATGTTAGAAATATTTGCTTTTAGAAGCTTTCCTTAGTAGTTACAGATCCTTACAACCAGAAATATGTATATGAAGACATATACAGAAACATGCAACAGTATTTTAATGAATGGCTGCTTGCGGCTACATTGTAATATGTACAAAGAGCTTCAAAAAGGCTACTGGAAGATAGTTGTTCAGTGACACTTTATAAAGTCTATTTTGACAAATTACTTCAAAATAGTACTTATACAAGTTAAAGAGGCTTTCACCATGTATCTGTGAGGTAAAGGCCTTAACCGTTATGCCAACTTCCTATTCACCTAAATATTACAATGATACAGTAGGCCAGGTTCTGTAAAGCTTGCAGAAGCTATTTGCAGACAGCACAGCACATCGAAGGAAGACTCCAGTTCACCTGCTGTGGATGCAAGACATACTGAAGGTAGACAGACTTCTTACGTGTTCAGCGTAGGATAATTAGGGATTCCATGCATGCCAGTATGATTCCAAAACACATCATGCACACACAACGCAACTAAAATGCGACAAACAGTTACACAGATTTCACTTCTGAAATTACATTATCGACCAAAGGGATTTCACATGAATATTACATATTACAGTGAAATCTGTAGCAAAACTGAAAAAATATAACAATGCAACGTGCTGTTAATATACTGCAACAAACTGCAGTGATGCAAACCATAAATGAGGATATGACTGTGTGTCCTAGAAGGGAGTCAGCTAGAGTCAGAGCAAGGGTGCAACTAAACCAGTTAACAGACCAGCAAATAATCAACAGGTACTATCTAGACAGACAAATGGTGCAGGCCCTCTATAACATGTGTGCCCCACACGTGTGTGTGTAGACCCTGCCAGGAAACCCAATTCCCTTAAAACCAAAGTGTGTCTCAGCCTGGATAGACTTGCATCTGGGACATTCCAGAGACATATAGGGGTATCTCAGACTGCTGCCAGTTATATACTGGCAAAATTCCAGGCAGTAATGTGCAGCAAGGTGGATGATTACCTACACTTCCCATCCACGGAGAACTGTAATGCACCAGTTCTACAACACTGAAAACTTCCCATATTTATTCGGTGCAATAGATTGCACCCACGTGCCTATCAAGATACCAATATATCCCGAAACAGCCTGATATTTAAACAGAAAGAGATAGCCACCCATCAGCTGCCTACTTGTGTATGCAGCAGATGGCAGCATAACAAACATCATAGTAAGTGGAAGTATCCATGATGCTGCCTTTTGGTGGGAAAGTGGACTGAGGGCTGCACTCCAGCAAAGTAAAATTCCAGAGGGATTGCTTTTGGGTACATACAGGAACACAACTAGGATGCAACTGAAGGATCCCCCATCAACAATATCTTGTCTAAACAAAACTGTTTTACTCCCCCAACAGGTGACTGTGGTTATCCTCTTGAGTTGGGGCTAATAACCCCTTACTTTGATCCATCCACCCCTGCACAGGAGGCCTACAATAGAGCACATGCAACAACCAGAAACACCATAGAGTGTGCATTGGGTGTACTAAAAACTAGGTTCAGATGCCTGGGCACATCCAGTGGTGCACTGCAATACACACCTGAGAAGGCAGCATAGATAATAACTGTGTGTGTCATGCTGCACAACATGGTCACCTGAGCACATGCCTTTCTTACAGCTCCAGGTGTGGGAGAATTATCCCAAGAATTACAAATGTCTGAAGAGAACATCCCTCAGTTACCTGAGGAGGAGCAGGAAGACACAGGGGCAGAAGTCATAGGTGTAGGCAATATAGGGTGTGACCACAAGTGCAGGCCCAGGCTACATGACAGCCTCTGACCCAGACATTTAGGTCATGACAAGCCACATGCACATGAGTACATAGAGTAAACAATGATGTTCTGGTGTTGCTCACAACAGCAACACACATTGTACTTAATGGCAAGCACCCACTAGATGTACACACTGAATATCACCCATAAAAATGACCCTAACATATTCCAACATGAACATATGCAAATGTTTCAAAAATGAAAACATCAGCTCAAGGCACAACTGACACAGGTATACATACACACTCATTCAGTTTTATCACTGTATGTTCATCAATAAAGGACACACATTAGTGCTACACTTACATATCCGCACAATATCATAACACAAAAAAAGAGAAATCCCGCTTGACATCATGCAGACATTTTTATTTAAGAAACACATATCACAGCACAGTGATATTGAAATAATAAGAGTCAAGTGTGTGTGCTACATTGTTGGACACACGCTAACATGGGCTTAGTCAACCTTGCTGACATCCCACACCATGGTTCACCCTACCACAACCATATACAGACACATCCTGCCCTGTTTGCTCCACAGAGATGACGGATGGAGATACAACACCATGTTCAGATGAAGGAGCATGGTTTGGAATTGAAGGCCTAGTGACTGGTTGGACCTCAACAGATGTGCCAGCAGTTGACATCCATGCAGGTTGGACCATGGACAGGGATTCCAATGGTCAATGGTGGTTCTTCAGACAGGTGGCCTTCCTCTCACAGGTTACAATCTTCTATGCATAGTCATGGAACACAGAATCATTTTAGTAGTACAATACTGCTTCAGTACCATAGAGGCCAGGTTTTCCATGGAACATGCCACAGCTAGCAGACTCTCATTCTGAGCAGCCAATGCAGCCATAATCTCACCATGTCTGCACTCTTGTCTTTCATGCATGACAGCACATAGCTGGTTTGACACATGATGATTTGTGGCACAGGCAAGTGCATGGATGTCTGAATGATGGCATAACTGTGCCTGTTTATTTGCCTGCAGCAGGAGGTGCACACCCTCTGACTCTTGGCCATGTCCAACATCTGCTCACCTACATCTACAGTGATGACTAGTGTCTGGTTGTTGGGTGGATCACCCAGCAGCAGTGCTCCCAACTGTGGTATGTTGATTAATGGCCTCACTCTGGTCCACATCCACTGTGTCATCACCCTCTGAATCTGTCGACAACTGGGCCTCCACATATGAATTTACATTTGGTGCAACATCCAAGTCAACTTCACAGATGGACTCTCCAAACAACTCAATGTCCTCTGTACTTTGGACCACACTACCATGCTGAGACACATCATGAACAACATTATGGTTGCTGGATGGGTTGCTGGATGATGAAGACAGTTGATGTGCTGCAAGATACAAAGATACAGATCAGGACAATGTGCCTACAGCATGTGATGAATATAAAACACAGTCAGCATATATATATATATATATATATATATATATATATATATATATATATATATATATATCACTGCAATGTTACAAATAATACTGACTTCACTTGCAGTCTAATGTATGTATGCTTCTCAGAATATACATACCATTACTAAATAATCTATTAACATGGCCAGCATATATGACAGATGTGATGCATAAAAACATAGCAACACAGCTGGCAATCACTCATGAGATGTTGTTGTTGTTCCACTGTGCTGAACTTCAACTTGTATAAAAAAAAAAAGAAATTACGGATCACATCATACACAATATGTACCAGGTGAACATAATTAAAAAAAAAATGAATGTGTGACATACATATACTACTTATATGTGCACTTGAGGACTTCTGCTGTGCAGAGGTCATGGTTTGTACTGTGGATCCTGCAGTGGAAAAGTAAACAGAAAGGCAGCCACTCATATAGTTATCAAAACTAATACTGCCAACATCAGATATACAACACAGTAATATGGGCTGCAAATACTCATATGATGTACATTGCAACTGTACACCATAAATATTGGAAAATATTGACAAAAATTTCAGTCAAGTGTGCTAAACATTGTCGAAAACTCTGACAATGTCACTGTAACATACCTGCCCCGGGATTCAAGAACCTTGCGCCAGGCGCACGCATGGCGTAGGCGCCACAACGCCAGACATGGCCGCCGAGCGATTCAGGTGCGATCCAAAGCCACGTGCATCAGCGGCGTATGCCGGAGTTGCGCCGCCTCCGGCGTAGGTATGTTAAATACCCCATGTGCGGTGTTGCACCATGCAAATGAAGGCAAGTAGCGATTCAGGAAGTGGCGCAGGTGTAGCATAACACAACGGCAATGTAAACCAAAAAAAAGGTTTACACATATCCAAACATGACATAGGAGTAACGGAAGGCTGCCAACGTCAGGTGTCATAGTGGTGCAACATGGTAATGTGGAAAGAAACCGAGAATGTCAAAAGAAAACATGCAGAAAATGTAAATAATGACATAAATGTTATGTACGGAAAAACCACAGCAGAGTCCCAGGACATGTCCGCGGAAGGTGAGGAACACTGAAGTAATATGACAATGCCATAAAGAGCAGTATAAGACACATCAGCATCACAGCCACAATACACCATAGTATGAATGGAAAGCCACAACCACAGCGCAAGGGTTGTCAAGGAGTGGCAGCGTGTCTGGCGCCGTAACAATGTATTAGTAGTCAATGCCATTGAAATGAGGCAGATAATACTGAATCGCTAAAAC
>NC_056729.1:1053855986-1053985849 GCF_019279795.1 Protopterus annectens | reverse complement strand
ATGTTGAAGCTATCAATCGTTTTAGTCTGCAGAAAGCTGTTTCTGCTACTGGAATCCTGTGTAGTATATGTTGTGCTGCCATAGGTGTATGAAAGATTAAAGCAGACAATAGAGCAGATTCCAAAGCATTGTTTGGTAACCAGCCCGACAAAGGTTAGTCGGCCCAGGAAGGACATCATTCCCTTCTTGGTAGTTGGCTTGGGTGCTTGTGAAATTGCTGCCTTCCGATCGTCATGTAATGTTCTACCCTGCTTGGATAACACATATCCCAGGTACTTGACCTGTATTCTCTGCAGTTGCAATTTATGCTTGCTTAATTTATGTCCCTGTTCTGCTGAATATTTCAATAATGCTATTGTATCTTCCCTACATTGCTGCTGGGTAGGGGCCGCAAGCAGAATATCATCCACATAAAGTAGAACTTGACTGGCCCCGGGTGGGGTAAACACCGGAATGTTGCTAGCCATCTCCTGTGCGTATATCGTTGGACTTTCACAGTATCCCTGCGATAGCCAGGTATGGCTGTATCTCTTACCCTGAGAATGTAAATGCAAAACAATACGGACTATCTGCATGTATAGGTATTGAAAAGGAAGCATAGCTTAGATGTACCGCAGTAAGATACTTCTGTGGCGGGTTCATAGCATTCATTGTAGTGTGTGGGTCTGGCACCATCGGTACCCTAGGTGTTATTACATGATTTACAGCTTGTAAATCCTGTACCATCCGCCATTCCCCCTTTGCTTTTCTATCAGAAGATACAGGGGTATTGCATGGTGAATACTGATTACTTTTTAGATGGGGAATTCCCTCTGTGACTTTCCAGATATCTTCTGGTGTCCACGGTCTATACACTAAGGGAGTTGGGTCCTGGCCTTCCTGTCCTGCATGAGGGTTCGGTACTTCAATTAATTGACAAATATCCTCACTCTGTTCTAGTGACTCTCTTCTTTCTTGACTGTCCCTAGGTATTTTACGGGTTCGGGATGTGGTTTCAATAGCTTCTCTTACATTTGGTCGTTGTGATACCTCTGTTGCCACAGGATAACGTGGGGGGGACTAGCCTGCCCTCCCGCTTCATATCCTGGATGTGGTATCGGAGGTGGTGGAGGGTGCTGTCGCTACTACTGTATTATTATCTTCTTTGTGTACGTATGATGCTTTCGCATTTTTAGTGTTCTGTTCCCTTCAGTTTGCTACCTCAATCCACCTATGTGCTTGACGGATCCCCACTTGTCGCTGTTTTTCGCCTACACATCTTATGGTTGCCACCTTTTCAGATGCACAAAGTGGGACATTAGTGTTAGGGACGTGTCATTTTGCAGGGCAAAACATACCCACGGCCAGTACAAAGGACAGCAAATCACTTTTTGCCAGGAGAGCAACCTATTCTTGTAGCATTTGAGTTGCTTATTCTGCTTATTATGATATTTTGGTGTTTCAGATATGAAATAACTGTTTTATGCTACCATTAAAGAAGATATATGAAATATTTTTGTCCTACCATATCAGGACATTTGCCATTTGTTCAGTTTGTTTGCAGGACACAAGTGGCCAAAGAGGGACTGTCCCTCACACAGTGGGACAGGTGGTTACCCTAGAACACCTGCATCACATTTTCAGTGGTTCCAATGTTTCAGTAACGATAGTTTGTGTAATATACCATCTATGTCATATTTATTGCACCATTTTGCAGAATATCTCACATTATGTGCTCTCTGCAATTGCATATACTTCACATCACCCGTCAAACGCGGATCACACGATCTGTTTGTGCACTAATCTCCCATATCCTCTACACGACTGTTACGTAACCCTTCTCTCGTACCACGTGGTATCTCCTTCCCTGTATCCACTGTAGTGTCTACTATGACTATTTACTCTACTCTGTGTTCCCCTGATCTATGTCCAAATTTAAAACTACTTGGATTGGTCTTCGACCTGCTATCACAACTGTTAACAGAAACACAATGTAGTCTGGTCCCTGATCTACAATAGAGACAAAGAGGCAAACCCTCCTTACCTGAGCCTCCTGTTTATGACTGCACGTTTTCTTCTTGGGATCCAGTTTTCCGCTTTTCAGCCACAGATCAGACAGTGGACAGCCTCTTTACACACAACAATTCAGTCGGAGGTCTTTTCACTCAAGAAGAACTATTTAGGCAAATTCTCCTGCGCACATGTCTAACCACCCATGCACTCTGACCTGTAGCTTACCAAGGGAATTCCGGATAACAAGGACCACAATGTCACATAAGTTGTTAAAACCAAACTGTAGACATCAGTAGGCTTTCCGAAGTGACAGTCAATAACACAGGAAGCTCGGGTTCACAACGTTTTAGTAGTGTACACAGGCAGGCAGTAAACTATACAGTCCAAGTATGAGAGGTTTGTCTGACTCTATACAGTAAGCAATTTCTTTATATAGTGTTTACAATCAGCTTTTGCCCACCTTACTGACGTGGTCAGTCACAGGGCATTTCCATCACTATGGTCCGCAATATTCTATACATACGAGGGTGCTGAGGTAATGCTTTTAAAATGTTTTCCCATGGGAATAACACAACCTTGCAAGGCACCTGGTCAATTACAGTGTCCTTCTGTAATTGTTGCTGTTTCAAGGACACTGGACTGTTCGGTACAATAGTCAGTTCATTTCTTAATACGTTCCTTTGTCTCTCTGGTAAGGAGTTGTACTCTATCTTCGATAGTGCTCACAAGGCCATCCTCCTCAGGGGAAGGGAGGATGTTATACATGTACATACATTTATTTTTCTGTAACCCAGCAGATAATTGATGCTGAGAGACATAACCCTGCTGAACTGGTTACTGCCAGGGTCAGAGTTCAATCACACTGCAGCTATGCTTCACCAATTACATGCATGATCATTTCTACTGCCATATTGTACAGTACAATTCAATACATTATGTAGTATTTTGCTTCTAAACTGGCACTTCATATGTGTTTCTATATATATTTTTTTAACAACATCCATCCGGACGTATGCATGTTGTTCCATCCTTTACCTTGACCGTGTGTAGTTGGCCGTCCGGAAACGCTGCTCTCCACATGTGATGTCCCACCTTCCCCTTCTGTGCCTGTGGCACCCTGTTAGGACGTCCTGTTTGGTAGGCACATGTTCCGCTATATGTGTTTGACTTCTCTGCATAGCTAATCATCGGTGCGGTGGTTCAACAACCCGACTTGTCCACATGTGTACAGTTATGTGCACCGTGGCATGTGCAAACCTATATGGTTTGGACGGATTACATACCACATGTGGGATGTACACATTCTGCAGACACATTCACATGCAGCCATTTCTATATCTGTACCTGAGGTGGGTTGGTGACATGTGGGTACATATTTGCACGCGTGGCACTGGCTAAGACAATACTTCTTACCACATTTCAGGTATGCCCATTGTGTGTAGGTGTGTAGCTGCACAGGGATGCTAGCTGGTTTGGGTGCACAGGCGTACATGGGTGGGACTTACATGCTACATTGGGGCTACTTTGTATTACATTTGCATGCATGGGTTCTGCTTCTGGATATTACACTTAGACATACGCCGTCCTGCGTATCACGACAAACACGATATTGGGTGTGGGACATGTTGCTCTGCACATGTTTGCCTGTGTTTAGGGTTTCTTGGTTCCTTCCTGTTGTTATGTCGACACAGCTACCCGGCTGTGTACTCACTACTGCTTGTGACCATTATGGTTGACACCTTTTCCAATGCCCATAGTGGGACATGTTTTATGGAAACATCGGATTTTGCAGGCCAACACATACCCACAGCAAGTGGTGTTGACAGATCTTCAGTTGTTTGCCATTATATACGCTTATTCTGGTAGCGTTTGGGTTCCTTATTCGGTTTCTGATGCCATGTATGTGTTTCATAGACAAAATATATGTTTTATGCTACTATTACAGGTGTATTGAGTGAATATTTTTGCACAGGAATCGCAGGTCATTTGCCATGTTTCGATTTTTGCCGGGACACAACTGTCCATTGAGGGACTGTCCAGAGCAAAGTGGGACAGCTGGTAACCCTGGTGACCATGCCCATGTCGCTACTGGGGTTGCCACCTTTTCCGATGGCCAAGGTGGGACATTTTCGGGACTCACATCAGATTTTACAGGCCGACACATACCCACAGTCACTATATAGCATAAAACTTCACTTGTTTGCCTAAATGTAACCTTATTGTTGTAGCAGTTTGGTTGCTTATTCTGTTTCTTGTGACATTTAGGTATTTTACTTACGGAAATAACCATTTCAGACAACCATTACATTACATACGGGATATCATGTTGTCCTACAATCTTAGCACATTTGCCGTTTTTAAGATTTTTTATCGGGACACAACTGCCCATGGAGGGACTGCCCCTCGCAAAGTGGGACAGGTGGTAACCTTAGTCGCTACTCCTATGTCGGTGTGGCGTGCTGACATGCTGCGGTACACCTTCTCTGGGTATGCCCACTAATGGTGCATTGAAGGACGAACACGGTGTGTTACGCGTATCCTTTGTTCCTTGGACAGGTACACTTGGGCTACGTGGGTTGTGTTTGCTTCTCCATTTTGTTGGGACGGGTACTATGTTGCATACTCTACGTGTGTTTCATTCTGCATGGGCCCTGGCTGTTGCCATTACTATTATGGGCGGACCGTGGCAGTCAGCACATTAGGTTGCTCATCGCCTGCCGGCTTAGCCACGCCTCCGGACGCATCCTACTTGGGCTCGCTCACGTACACTACGCACGTGTCTGTGGTTGCGGCGCGCTCTCATTACTATGCATATGGCGCTACTACGCCGACTGTTCACTGCACCGCCGGCGCAGGCCTTACACCGGCCCTGCGCCGAGCTTCATGAATCCCGGGGCTGGTCTTTCTCCACTTGATAATGCATAGTGTGCTACTCCACTGGATGTACCTGTAGTGTCCAAGGTTATGGAAACAAAAATGTGACAGTCAATAGCAGTACTATTAGATGAGGTGTGGGCACCAACAAGGTAGTGTCCACAGCAAAGGTAAAGGGATACTCACCAGCTGTTCCTTGCTATAGGCTCAAAGTAGATGGACCTGTGAATATTAGTGCAATAAGCATTACAACTGTAATTTGCACTGCTCTGTCTGTAACTCAGATCTACCAATACATGTAATTATACATACATTCATCATCCTCACTTTGTGTGGAAGTTCGTTCATGGCTCAACTCTGCTACTGTAAACCAAACACAGGAATACATGAATGCGCATGCTTAAGTAATATGCAGTGATTGTCAAAATACTCATCCCTGTACTGAACATGGATATATACATGTCTGTCCTGGAACCCCTGCTTCAGTTTCACTACCAAGGATTCAGTGAGACCAAATAAATTGTGATGTCATTGGGGGGGGCGGTGGTCCATCACAGGTGTCATCACTCAACCACTCCTAAAGTGTAACTCTGTTGAATGTATGAAGAATCATGTCCAAGCAGTGATGTTTGCAGGTCTTACGGGATTGGATGTGGCCTGCAACAGCAGAGATTTTGTTGGTAAGGTGTGTCCATGCTTCATTTCTCCACACAGTATCCCCTGAATGGTGCAGGGATCTCCTACCATGTTGGCAGAGAGCATCGATGATGATGTCATCTTCCTGGGGGGAAAGCTGCCACCCGTAGAATGGTGGGTCAGCTGGAAAACATTGATACAAACATGATAAGACTCATGGATGAGCACATTTATGCATCAGAGTCAATGAACAGCATCTGTCAAAATATGCAGTATGCATTCCCGTGCAATGCAAACATCTGTATAACACTATCTGTAAGAAATACTAACATGACATGAAAAATATCAACAATGGCATCATACATCTGTAAAAACAATGTAACTTGTAATATCTGTACACTTCATGACTGGGATTAGAACTTCTGACTTACATATATGTGGAATATATTTCTAAATACACTAGCATCATGCCACCACAGTCTGCTTGCATTTTTCATTACAATACTAAATCAATTAACAATTAAACAACTTACTAAAAATAGCAAATACCTTTTGATCTGTAGATAGTACAAACCAGTAGTAAATTGACACAGTACTAATAGCATCTTTTGTGAAGCATCACTGAAGAAATATCTGTAACAGCATAAGAATATGGTATGAAATGTTTTAGGAGTTATGATTTAATAAATATTGTTTGTTTGTGTCTTTCGGCTTTTCCCGGTTAGGGGTCGCCACAGTGGAACCAGCTAATGATTGGCAGTAGAGCTTTACGTGCTGGCTTGCTGGGCCTAATGCACAACCTTCAATGAAGGAACACCCATTCACGCATGTTGCCACACAGAATATGCTCTAACTGAGAATCAAACCGGCAATGTCTAACTGTGAGGTGACAATGCTACTGCAGCACCACCACTGCAGTCTATGTAACATCAACATCACATACTAGATACAGAAACTGCTGTAATCCATAGGTTTCTGTAGTTAGACAACAAGTGTGCAAGGAATTACCAGTAAGAATTGTGGATGATCCATAAATCCTCTTCTATTTACTGTTATCATTTGCATTGGAAGTCTGTCTTTACAATTGCATATGTGACTGAAGTAAACAATTTAGAAGAGTAATACCTGTATGCTTAAATTTCAAGACAGCGTTACTATAGGAACTTTTGACAACTTCTGTAAAACTTAACTTTTCTCATGTACCTTTTGAAATGATTAACTTTAACAGATGTAAAAATTACAACTATATAAATTCCACTGGTTGCCAATGTACCTCTCACTCCAACTGACAGAATCAAAGTGCATCACTAGAAAATAGCGTTCATTTTATTGTTTTTTTGCAAGCATACCTTTAGTTTAGTGCTTATCATACATACCAGACTCCCTGCTTTAGGGTATCTAGCTGCATGGCAGCTTTTGACTGATTGTTTTTTGTTGTTTCAAGACTGTTCTCTGAGACCTGGGTGAAGCACCACCAACCCCTTGCCTATACTGCCCCCCATACCAGCTATACCTCTTTACTCCTTTCCATAGCTAAAGGCGCCATACTTGAATTTGCTTCCCTTTGCTGTGTCTCTCTCTAGGTAGCGTGCTTGCCAGGTAAGGGTCTTACTGAAGCAAACTGACTATAATATTCCTCTTGATATGTATTGCTTGGTTGATGATTTTGCTACAGTGATGATACTATAACTGACTGGACTGGTGTTATAACATGCCAACACTGCTTTTCTTTGACATATGAACGTAATTGTAGTACCTGTAAGCCAATATCTGCTTTATTGTTGTAGTGACTCCTGTAATGTTAAAGAACAAGAGTTCAAAGTGATGGTAGTATGTATTTTCCTGGAATGCTAAAAAAAAACTATTAATGTAGCCATGCTTTTAATGCAAGTTAATAGTTTCACTTTGTTCTGTGCTTAACTGTGCTACTGATTTTTACACTGAACTATTTCCCTGCTGTTATGTTCTTGTTTTCTAAAGCACCTAACTAGAAAGGAATCTGTTACATATCTTTAAGGCAGTCATAGAGGTAAAACTGTTGTGAAAACTGAATTGTATAATGCTATATTAATCTGATGGTTGCCCTCAATTTTCTTTACTTCCTATGTAAACAGTTGGTCAGATCCTGTATAGATTCATGTAATTAACTTTACCGAGAAACTTTCAGTTGAGTATTTCCTATCTGTAGCACTAAAATATTCACCTCCCTCTGTCCGTTTTTGCCTCCTTTAGCTTTCCAGCTCAGACACTTTTCCCAGCTGCATCTTTTCACTTCGGGGCTTGGCAAAAGCAGTCTACTGGAAGTGTGAGCCCACTTCTACAAAAAAAGAACTGTGGTCAACTACTCGTGCAGAACTTAAAAGTAAGAAAAGTATGTTTCCTTCTTCTTCCTGCAACAGTGTTGTTAATCTTAGTTTAGAAACCTGACTCCCTTCTGCAAGCACCTTACCTAGAATGGCAGCCTTTCTTTAACTCTTTAGGCCTGTCTAATCAGCTCCTGTCCCCTATTTTTTACCATCCCAGCCCTCAAGACCTTTCTTCAACCCATCTTGGGTCCCCATTAGAAAATAGTGTTCATTTTATTGTTTTTTGCAAGCATACCTTTATTTAAGTGCTCATCATACATACCAGACCCCCTGCTGTAGTGTAGCTGCATGGCGACATTTGACTGATTTTTTTTTCTGGTTTCAAGACTGCTCTCTGAAACCTGGGTGTAGCCCTGCTCCATTCACCCTCGCTTCACTCTGGCTCACTTCGTTTACTCCCACCCACATTCCCACTCATTCCCCATATCATTACCTTTATACCTATCCTTCCAGCCAACCCCTTCCCTTCCTCTTACAATACTTCCCCCTCCTTCCCGCTCCCTACCTATAACACCTCATCTACCTCCATACTCTTGCTACGTCTATTCCACGTACTTCTTCCTCCAACCATTCCTCCAAGTGTCTAATCTTAAACTCTCACTCCCTCTTACCTGCTGCTTCCTTTCTTATTATGCCTTCCAAATTGCAAATCTTTCTCTTCTACCTCCCATACTATTTCTATATACTCTCACATCCTTCCACTCCCATCTGAAGTCATCTTATCTCTACCCTGCAACCATTAATCAATACTTTCACAAAACCTCCAGTACATTTCACAATATACTCATCCTTATTTAACTCAAACATTCCCCTCCTCAAAATCAAGCTACCACCTTATCACTCTAATGTATTAGAAAAAAAAAACAAAGCACCTCCTAATCAAACAATTTCCCCACCACAGATTTATACTCCTGTCAGGGGATATTGATCCTAACACTGGCCCCTGTCTCACCTCCTCAATGAATACTATAAATGTAACCCTACTAACTACACTCCTACAAAAAAAACAAGTATCCTTCTACTCATTGAATCTTAGAAGTATTCTTAACAAAGTTAGTGAATTCCATGGGTGGATGGTCAACTACACCCCTGATATAATTGCTCTTACAGAAATCTGGTTGAAACCACACATCCTAGACAGTGATATCCTCCCTTCCACATATAACCTACTTAGACTTGACAGAAAAAAGAAAACATGTGGTGGAGTTGTCATTGCCTATGCCGGCCATTTGACTTCCATAAACCCAAGTAAACCAACACCCTCCTTTGCACCTGCTGAAATTCTGTTGACCAATTTCAAACTCAACAGTTTCACCACTGTTACTGTAGTTGCTATATATATCCCTCCTCGGGACAATATTCCAATTCTAGGAAGTATTTTTTCCTACCTCACCCTAAACTTTCAAAATGAAACAATCCTTCATGGGGATGTTGCCATTAATTGGATTACCCTCCAGGTAGCCTACACCAATTCATTCATTAATTTGCATGACTTTGGGCGGTTAATCTCCTCTCCCACCCATATAAATAAACCTCCTCTCCCTAGCTCTCTCCTTGATTGGATTTGGGTCTCCCACCCCTCAAATACTATACACCCGAGATCCTACCTGACTGCCTTAGTGATCATCCCCTTTAAGAGTCATCAGATATACTCCTCAGTTTACTAGACCCCACAAATACATAACCTCTCACAAACTCTCCTCCTTTTGCCCTGAGGCCTTTAAAGACCACCTCTCAAGTATCACCTGGTCACATTTGACTTATCTCCCCCTAGAGTAAGCTGTCCATTCATTTAACACTACCTTCCTAAGCATCCTAAACTCTCTTGCCCCTCTCCATTCAGTTAGAATCATATCTAATATATCACCTTGGTTAACTAATCCTACGCGTACCCTCATGAAAAATCGAGACAGAATGTGGAAATTGTGAAAGAAAACAAAATTCCCAATTCATTTACAAAGCTATAAAGTACTAAGAAACCAAGTAAAGAAACCTGTCATTGAAGACAGAAAGGAGATCTACACCAACCCCCCCTCCACCCAAACGTCTGGCACCCAAAAAGTTTGGAACTCCATTAACAATATTCTCCATCCAGGAAACCCTTCCTCCCCCAACTCATGCCCTAACAACTCACCTGACAAAACTGCTGAACTATTCAACACCCACTTTATTGAATCTATATCTACGTTATTTGAATCCTCCCCTTCTACAAATGTTAACATCATCATCATCATCATCTTCTATCAGCTGTTCCCATTAGAGGTCGCCACAGTGGATCATCTGTTTCCATTTCTTCTTGTCCTCTGCATCTTGCTCTGCCACACCAACCACCTGAATGTCCTCTGTCACCACATCCATAAACCTTATCTTAGGCCTTCCTCTTTTCCTGTTACCTGGTAGCTTCATCCTTAGCATATTTTTCCCTATATATTCAGCATCCCTCCTCAGCACATGTCCAAACCAATGTAATCTTGCCTCTCTGGCTTTGTCTCCAAATCTTCCAACCTGGGATGACCCTCTAATATACTTATTCCTAATCCTGTCCACCCTCATCACACCCAGTGCAAATCTTAACATCTTTAACTGTGCCACATCCAGCTCAAACTCCTGCCTTTTTGTCAATGCCACTGTCTCCAACCCATATAACATAGCTGGTCTCACTACCCTCTTGTAGACCTTCCCTTTCACTCTTACTGGTACTCGTCTGTCACAAATCACTCCTGACACTCTTCTCCACCCACTCCATCCTGCCTGTACTCTCTTCTTTATCTCACTTCCACACTCACCATTACTCTGAACTATTGATCCTAAGTATTTAAACTCATCCACCTTCGCCACCTCTACTCCCTGAATCCTCACCATTCCTGTGTCCTCCCTCTCATTCACACACATATATTCTGTCTTAGTCCTGCTGACCTTCATTCCTCTTCACTCTAAAGCATATCTCCACCTCTCCAGGGTCTCCTCCACCTGTGCCCTACTCTCACTACAGATAACAATGTCATCTGCAAACATCATAGTCCATAGGGACTCCTGTCTGATCTCGTCTGTCAACCCGTCCATCACCATTGCAAATAAGAAAGGGCTCAGAGGGGATCCTTAATGTAATCCCACCTCCACCATAAACACATACATCACTCCCACCACAGACCTCACCGCTGTCACACTATCCTCGTACATATCCTGTACCACTCTTACATACTTCTCGGACACTCCCGACTTCCTCATACAATACCACAACTCCTCTTTAGGCACCCTGTTATATGCTTTCTCTAAGTCTACAAAAACACAATGCAACTCCTTCTGACCTTCTCTGTACTTCTCCATCAACACTCTCAAAGCAAACATCACATCTGTAGTGCTTTTTCCCATCATGAAACCATACTGCTGATCACTAATCATCATGTCCCTTCTTAACCTAGCTTCCACTACTCTTTCCCATAACTTCATACTGTGACTAATCAATTTAATCCCTCTGTAGTTACTACAGCTTGGCACATCACCCTTATTCTTAAAAATCGGTACCAAAACACTTTTTCTCCATTCCTCAGGTATCATTTTACTTCCCAAGATTTCATTAAACAATCTGGTTAAAAACTCCACGCCATTTCACCTAAACACCTCCATGCTTCAACAGGTATGTCATCTGGACTAACAGCCTTTTCATTCTTCATCCTCTTTATAGCTATCTTTACTTCCTCCCTGCTAATCCATTGTACTTCATGATTCAGTATCCCCACATCATCCAACCTTCTCTCTCTCTCATTCTCTTCATTCATCAGCTCATCAAAGTACTCTTTGCATCTCCTCAACACACTCTCCTCACTTGTGACTATGTTTCCCTCATTATCCTTTATCACCTTTACCTGCTGCACATCCTTCGTAGCTCGGTCCCTCTGTCTAGCCAATCGGTATATGTCCTTTTCTTCCTCCTTAGTGTCCAACCTTTCATACAACTCTTCATATGCCTTATCCTTAGCCTTCACTACCTCTCTCTTTGCCATGCACCTCATCTCCTTATACTCCTGTCTACTTTCTTTATCTCTCTGACAATCCCACTTCTTCTTTGCCAACCTCTTTCTCTGTATACTCTCCTGTACTTCCTCATTCTACCACCATGTCTCCTTGTCGTCCTTCCACTGTCCAGATGTCATACCAAGCACATTTCTAGCCATCACCCTTACTAGCTCTGCTGTAGTTACCCAGCTATTTGTTAACTCTTCACTGCCACCCAGTGCCTGTCTTAACTCATCCCTGAACCTCACCTCACAATTACCCTTTTTCAATTTCCACCATTTGATCCTTGGTGCTGCCCTCACACTCCTCCTCCTCTTCTTGATCACCAATGTCATCCTACAAACCACCACCCTATACTGCCTAACTACACTTTCCCTGGCCACCACTTTACAGTCTCCAGTCTCCTTCAAACTGGCCCACCTACATAAGATATAATCCACCTGTGTGCATCTTCTTCCACTCTTGTATGTCACCCTATGCTCCTCCCTCTTGTTAAAATATGTATTCACCACAGCCATGTCTATCCTTTTCACAAATTCTACTACCATCTGACCTTCTGTATTCCTTTGTTTAACACCATACCTACCCATCACTTCCTCATCCCCTCTGTTCCCTTCACCAACATGCCCATTGAAATCTGCTCCAATCACCAGTCTCTCACCCTTGGGTACAGTCATCACCACTTCATCCAACTCACTCCAAAATTTTTCTTTCTCATCCATCGCACACCCAACTTGTGGAGCATATGCACTAACAACATTCATCATTACACCATCAATTTCTAGCTTCATAAACATCACTCTATCCAACACTCTTTTCACCTCCAAAGCACTTTTAGCATACAGTTCCTTCAGGATAACTACTACTTCATTTCTCCTCACATCCACACCATGATAAAACAAATTGAACCTACCTCTGATACACCTAGCCTTACTCTCCTTCCATCTGTTCTCTTGCACACACAATATACCAACCTTCCTTCTGTCCATCATATCGGCTAGCTCTCTCCCTCTACCAGTCATCATGCCAACATTCAAAGTTCCGACCCTCACTACCACAGTCATAGCCCTTCTCCTCTGTTCCTGCCTTCGACCATGCCTTCTGCCAACAGTAGCCCAATTTCTGCCAGTACCCTGTTGGCTAACAGTACTGGTGGCGATCGTTGTTAACCTGGGCCTCGACCAATCTGGTATGTAAATATTTACTGGTGTCCGCATTAATTATTTGGCAAAGTTTTATACCGAATGCTCTTCCTGACGCAACCCTCCCCATTTATCCAGGCTTGGGACCGGCACAAAGAAATGCACTGGCTTGTGCATCCCCAGTGGCTGGATTCTACAAATAATGTTAAAAAATTATCTAATTCTACTTCTCCACCCTATCTTTCAAACTCCTTCATTCTCAAAACAGTACCCACTAACTATATCAGATCCTTACTCTCTAAACTAAAACCCTTGCTCCCCTTCTGATAACAACCTATCCTTCTACTTCCTTCAGATTGGTGCTGAACCCATTGCTCTCCCTGTATCCATCCTGATTAATCACACCATCTCAGAATCATATGTCCCCTCCATATGGAAACATTTTTACACCTTACCCATACATAAAGGAGGTAACTCCACTGACATCACTAATTTTAGACCTATAGCAATCCTGTCCCCTCTCTCAAAAATTCTGGAAAAATCTATCCATAAACAAGTTATACAATACCTACTTCAGAAAAACCTTCTCACATCTACCCAACACAGTTTTCGTCCCAAACATAGCACCACAACTGAACTTATATATTTTGTTAACACCATTTACTTGCTAGGGATAACAAGAAACTGGTCTCCAGCTTCTTCTTGGACCACTCCAAGGACTTTGATACAGTATCCCACTCTCTTCTCCTCAATAAACTATCAAACCTTAATTTCTCTTCCCATGCAATTTCCTGATTTTCTAGTTATCTATCTGATCGTCTACAACCTGTTAAATGGCTTATAGCACTATCTTCCCCCAACTCAGTAAAAATGGGTGTCCCACAAGGGTCTATACTGGGTCCACTCCTCTTCAATATTTTCACTAATCTTATATATACCTCCTGTCCCCAGTCAACCTTTATACAATATGCAGATGACTCAACTGTCATCACTATCTCTGATACTCCCCCAGAACTAAATATTTTCACCCAATCTCCCTTCAACTCAGTTGAATCCTAGCTCTGCGAAAACAAACTAATTCTCAACCCCAAGAAAACAAAACTCGTAATCTTTCTCCCCAAAAACCTTACCCAGCTCAGAACATCTTTCTCTATACTATCCCTCAACAACACATCAATCACTGTAGAATCCAGCACAAAACTCTTAGGATACACTATTGATGATCAACTCAAATTTGACCTACATCTGTTAAACTGTATAAAAAAACACATCAAAAGCTTGGACTTCTGCACTGCAACAAAATATTCTAAAAACTAAATTAACTCTGTTCCATACCTACCTCCTTCCTAAACTAATGTACAGCTGTCATGTCCTTACTAATCTAAATTCCTCTCTTTTAGCTAAACTTGAATCAACCTCCAACAAGGGGGCCAGGCTTGCTGCTAATCATCCTCATAGGTTCCACCACTGTATCTACTTAAGACTCTTAAAATGGTTAGAATTACCCTACTAGCTCCTCATCTCTCAACTACAAATAATCCACTCTATTTTATACCAGCAATCTTTCTGCCCTAGCCTCACTCATAATCTCTAAATACTCCCCGACTAGATCTCTACGCGGCTTTGACCAAGATCTGCTACAGATATATAAACCCAAGACCAAAACTGGCTGCAACTTCTTCAGTCACAACCCAGCCATATCATGGAACAAACTCCCCCTTGAAATTAGATCCCTCACACACCAAAACAATTTCAAAACAGCTACCAGAAAATACCTTCAAACTCACTGGTCCTGCCACTGCACTCATCCTTCTTAAACTGCTTCCCTGGGCTACTTATGCCCCCCATTCAAGTCCTCCCTCATACACACACACTCACTTCCTACTTAATCTCTCTAGCCCCTTTTTCTTGAGCTTTTACTCTAAACTTGTCTCCTTTATCTTACTCTTGCTACCTTACTCTTCCTCTCAACTCCTCTCCCTTCTTTCACCTCTACCTAATCTCCAGGACAATTTTTGACAACACTTTATGTTTTGTAACTCAGCAGCCCTATATATATGTATATATTGTATTTCTTTTTGTTTCTCTTTCTGCTATTGTTTGCTTTATTATGATGCTTTATTATAATATCTCATTCCTCGAATATGTTGGATTTAATAACAATATTGTTTTTCATACTAATATTGTATTTCACTGTTGGAGTTTTTCTCACCGGGTCTCCGCTGAAAATGAGGCACTCAGCTCAGTCGGACTAACCTGCTCAACAAACATAAAATAAGATAAATAAATAGATTGTGTGCACACAGCTTTAAGTACCATTTGTGTCATACATAATTAATGAGGTTGATTAAAATTCAATTTTTGTTGCATGCCATTCACTTACATCCATTTAAAACACCATTATACGCCGAAATAACAAGTGTCCTGTGTAAACACCCAATAGGTACTGATAAATGGTACCATGTGTGGCATGTGCCCATTATCTTTAAATAATCTTAGAACATGATATCAGAACCACTTTCAAATACTGATTTTGATACATTTACTGATCAGTCCATTGCTAACTGCGAACTGAGTGGTACCTCAGTGAGCATTTCTCTGTTTTTTGGTTTTTCATATTTAAAAAATTGTAAATCATGATGGCGACTTCAAGGAGGGTGTGATGTGTCCCTGCATCCAAATGGACTTAGGAGGAGATGACAGATTTTGATGGTCTGTGCTGGATTGGAGCAGAAGATGAAAGCCAGGCCCAGGAACTTTGGTATGATCAATGTGTGGAACTGGATCATGATGGAGTATTGATGGAGGATGGGGATCTTCCTCAATAAAGTGCAGGTATATCGCCATTATAATGGCCTGCATCAGAGGGATGCAGCTGAGCTTCAAAGGAGGGTTGATGAGGTGCAGAGGCAGCCTGTAGATCCCTACAGTAAGTGCCAATATTCTAAGTATTCTTTAGCAATCCTGTAAATTTTACAGATATTTATTTGACCCAATTATATTATAAACATGTTTTAGCTGTTGCAAGAATTAGCTCATAGGGATAATTCAATTAACTTTGCACTCACTGTCCTCTTAAAAATGGGTGAAATACCCATTTGTTATTTTATCTAATAATTAATTAATAAACGTAACTATGTCCTTTGAAGCTGTACATATGTTTCACAACATTTAAATACATAATTTCACATAGCCACTGTTTTCATGCATCACTGACATCTATAGCACCTAGGCCATGGATGACTGCGCATTTTGTAGTTTTCCATTGTAGTCCCACTAGTTGACCTATATATATATATATATATATATATATATATACATATACACACACACACACACACACACACACATATATATATATATATATATATATATATATATATATATATATATATATATATCACATATAGATGTTTTTATAACCATGTCTTAGCTGTTGTGAGAATTAGTTTCAATGGATAATTCAGTAATTCAGTGGACTTTGTAATTACTGCCCTCCTGATCTGGGTTTGATTTCCATGTTGTCATTTTATTAAATAATAACCATAACTATGTCCTTTGAAGATGTGCATATGTTTTACTAAATCTAACTGTATAATTTCACATAGCCACTGTCCTCATACAACACTGTTGCGTATAGGGCCTATAGCACCTAGGCCACGGATGTCACTGGATGACCTATTGGACCATTGCAAGGTTGAATACATACACATATATAACATACTTATATCATTCTTTCTACACAAGTACGTAGATACATTTAATTACTGTACAGATTAATGGCCATAACTTTGGTTGACAGATTTGATTATGTATGTGTTGAACAACTGTTATGTCCTCACTATGATAAGTGTAAAAATTGTATGTGTTTTCCGTATTCTGCCATGCATCACACAATTTCTAACAAATAGCTGCACTACCTGTTGTTTACAATGAAAGGCTAGCACAATTTAGCCTGGCCTGTAAAATACCGGGTCTCTGTTCAGCCATCGAATTAATATCACATGCTGTACATCAAATGTTACTCATCGAACTTTACTTTTACCAAACAGGCATATCTTTGAAAATAAATTCATGGAATGGCCATAGCTGGCCAACGTAAAGGAACTGTAACTTACTACTTACTTACCAGTAATGTAGCTATAACAGAACCTGCACTTTCTCCAATTTAGTGCAATCTCAGAGTTGATATATATAATTAGTGGAGGGTGTGGGAGGAATGCCAGGCACCCAACAGAACCAAGATGCTCTCCTCAAAACGAAAAAGGAAGCCAATTTGGTGGTCCCTTGCCATTAATAAACTCTACAACAGAAGGAAGAAACTGTTGCAGAAAAAGATGAAGTCCCAAGACTGGAAAAACTCCCTTATTAGCCTCAACAAAAAGTTGAGATCCCTCATCAAAACCTCTAAAGCCAGCTGTGACAGCAGAATTGCAGGAGAAACTAAAAAAAAAACAACAAAAAAACACAAAGTCTTCTATAGTTATATCAAGAATCTCCATGGCAATACCCAGGTTTGTTCTGAGTTACTGCACAATGGTACCTTCTATACTGAGCCAACAGATACTGCCAACATATTGGCTGACAGATTCAGTGCCAACTTTACCTCTACCCCCCCAAAGAACCAGTCGCAATATCGGAGGATTGCTAGGCACCCAGCATTACTGCAGCACAGGTTAAAGGTGCATTGTCCAAGGCCAAGAATACAGCTTCCATGGGACCCAACAATATCCCTGGATGTGTTCTACATGAAGTACAAAGTGAACTGGCACACATCTGTGTACCCTGTTCAATCACAGCTTTGCCTCAGGCTTTGTCCCTACCAAATGGTGCATTGCTACAGTCATTCTTCTCCATAAAGGGGTAGCAACTACAGACCCTGGGAATTATCACTTCATTAGCCTGATGAGTCTGATATGTAAGGCTATGGAGCACAGCATCATGGGCCTAATTAACAAGGATATAGGGAATCTCCATACTATAGATCCCATGCAATTTGGTTTTGTGAAAGGTAGATCATGCCTGCTCAACCTCGTTGACTTCTTTGAGTCAGTCACCAGAGCTGTGGATGAGAGCAAAGCAGTTCATACAGCCTACCTCGATCTGGCCAAGGCCTTTGATACCATTCCCCACCTAGGAATTATTGATAAACTCACCAAATTAGGCATCAACCCCTATATCACTAGGTGGGTTGCAAATTGACTCACAGATAGAGCCCACAGTGTGAAAGTAGTGGACTCCAACTCAGACTGCCAACCAGTCATGAATGGAGTCCCACAGGAATCGGTCGTGGGTCCTTTCCTGTTTGGCATTTACTTCTCAGAAGTCCAGGCCAACACAGAGGAAGTTTGGCTGACCAAGTTTGCAGGGGACTGCAAGCTGGGAGCCATTATTAACTCCCCAAGTGATGTAGACATCCTACAGAAAGGCCTCACTGAGACTAATGACTGGTATCAAAACCATGGCCTTAAGCTTAATGCCAGAAAATGCGCCATCATCCCCTTTGGGAAAAACTCAGTTCCAACTAATTACCACATCGATGGGAGCCCACTGAACACTGAAGGCATTATAAGAGATCTGGGGATACAGGTTTGCAGCAACCTCTCCTTCAACCACCACATTGCCACAGTGGTCAGAAAGTCCTTCTATGTGGCACGTCTCATTACCAAGGGTTTTGCATCTAGGAAGAAAGAGGTCATCATCTCTTTCTACTCTTCCCTCATTAGGCCAAAAATCAAGTATAATGCCCCATTTGGCATGTATCTCAATAGACACACAAAATATATGAAATGGCCACAAAAGTACCTCACGAAGAGGATCCTAGGCCTTAAACACATTTTGTGCACTGAATCAAAAAACTCCATCTATTCTCTTTCTTATATCATTTACTAAGAGGTGATCTCTGCTTGACTTACAAAGCCATGTCTGATCCAGCTCTGTTAGAAATGCTACATCTAAAGAAATCCAAATTCCTCCACACCACATGCTCCAGAGACCTCAACCTCATTACCACAATCATCAGAACATGCTGGAGTTACAAGTTCATAACCCAGAGACTTCCCATGCTCTGGAATAGACTTTCCATACATGTCAAGCAGAGTACCTCACTGGCCCTCTTCAAGAGAAATATTGATGAGTGGATGGGAAATAGAAAGTTCACCCTGGGATCACTGCAGTGGCTTTATTTGATAAAGGCACTGGGAACTAATGTTGTGTGGCACAATGCAGGGCACTTCTTTGGGCTAGGCTTGTAAAGGCTCCAGGGCCATTAGAGTAGTACACACCTATGAACCTATGAACATCTCCCCCACAACAGAAAGATTCTGGACAATACTTACTCCTGCTCATTATATATACCAACTTCATGGTCACACTAAATTGGGGAAAATCCCATTCTGTCATAGGTACATTACCAGTAAGTAAGTAAGTAGTCTGCGGTGGTGGTGCTACGGTAGCATTGTCGCCTCATAGTAAGACGTCCTGTTCGATTCTCAACTAGAGCATCTTCTGTGTGGAGACATGTATGAATGGGCGTACCTTCGTTGAAGGTTGTGCGTCAGGGCTGGCAACTTGGCACGTAAAAATCTACTGCCAATCATTAGGGGACTGGAGTTCCGCTGTGGCAACCCCTAACTGGGAAAAGCTGAAAGACACAACAACAACAACCAGTAAGTAGTAGGTTGTGGTTCCTTTATGTTGGCCAGCTATGGCTGTTCAATGAATTTATTTTCGAAGATATGCCTGTTTGGTAAAAGAAAAGTTCAATGTGTAACATTCAATGTACAGGGGTTCAGTGTAATATAAATTTGATGGCTGAATGTAGACCCAAAATAACTAGCCTGCATGTCTATATTTTGGTGTGTTGTAGGTTCAAAACCACAAAGGGAAACATGTTACCTTGGTTAACTTCACCCATAACATTTTTTTTAAATCATATTGCAATAGTTTATATTACATTTTATGTTCTGCATAATAATGACTCACTGATCTAGTTTTTCTAGGAATAGCACCATAATCTGTAATGGCCTAACAACATCAGCTGTTGGACAATGGTATTTAAAGATCAGTACCTGTTTGTGAGCAATTAGCATATGCTGAGTGTTAGCTCAGCTTGTAGGGTTACAAGTAAGCATGTTGTGAACTGTGTGTTCAAGCCTTGAAGGAGTTCACATGTATCTTAAACTGTCATACTGATGTCATATACCCATAGCAATCCTAAAAGCATTTTATGCTTATAGATATTAATTTATAATTTGAGTTGTTGCAAATAACTCAGTTATTCATTGAATTACTACTCATATATCCATAATCCATAGCATTCCATTAACATCAGATATTTAACAGTGGTGCCAATACATCTTGATAAATCCTGTTATATGTCTGAGGAATTTAGTAGGTTAATAATGTACTAACAACCTGGCTGGAGACTCTCTTTTTTTCTAACACAGTGGGAAAAAACTGGAACCTACTGCCCGATGAACTAACATTACTTTCTTCCTTGCCTCTCTTTAAACATAACCTCAAAACACACTGGTTATGCCCCTGCAGCAACCCTGACTAATCATTTGCTTTTTACTAATTATAGCTCCTTTTACTTTTTATTCCTCCTATTCTTACTTAAATTACTAACACTCGTAATGGATTGTTACATGCCAATTACTTAAATTACTAACACTCGTAATGGATTGTTACATGCCAATTACTTAAATTACTAACACTCGTAATGGATTGTTACATGCTAATTACTTAAATTACTAACACTCGCAATGGATTGTTACATGCTAATTACTTAAATTACTAACACTCGTAATGGATTGTTACATGCTAATTACTTAAATTACTAACACTCGTAATGGATTGTTACATGCTAATTACTTAAATTACTAACACTTGTACTGGATTGTTACATGCTAATTACTTAAATTACTAACACTCGTAATGGACTGTTACATGCTAATTCCTTGTAAGATAGACTAACTGATGCTCCTAAATTAATATGCTGATAAACTCTCTCTAGTATAAGTATTAAACTTATTAAAGTAATTTCCTACTCTATATTATTATTACTTGTTGTACAGCATACTTTTTATTTCTAGGAAGTATTTCTTGTTGTACTTTTATTATAATCCTTTCTGTTAATTTTTAATTTTTAAGTTCTATAATTGCCAGAGCTTTTCTCCCCGGGCCTCTACTGAAAATTGAAATATATCCAGTTAGACTAGCCCGGTTAACAAATGTAAAATAAATAAAATAAAATAAATAAATACATTTTAAAATATTTTATTTCTTTATTTCAGAGGATGAGGACTGCACTATGAAGAGAGTGATGTGCCTCGAGCGGATTCACAGGCTTGAAGAGTAGCAGAAGGTGAGAGGTATGTTAAATATTTCATATATATTATGAACTGAGATGCATATTCCACTGTTTTCAGGCCTGTAATTTTTAAAATACCTATCATGCATCAGTAAGGTAAGTTAAATCAGCAAACGGCAGCTGTCATTAAACTGTGCACAAAACTTACAGTGTTAATGTATTTTGTATTTTTGATCCATTTTGTCGGCACGTTTTTAAAAAAATATATATGTACAACATAAAGAACAGTTTGTTATGTATATCTGGCACACAGGTCATAAGCTGAATGGTTTACATATAAATGTTATTGTTGTAATTATTGTTTATGATGTATGGTTTGTTATACTTGTATTTGGCTGTGTTTTCTGATGTTTGATTTGTTATGTATATCCACCCTCTTCACAGAGTGAATGGAGGTCAGCAGTGACAGTGTTAGCACAACTGTTTACAGACTGTGTGGCATGGCCTTCAGTTCAGCTTTGGTATTGCACCTGCTTCACCCACCATGTGTCTAAAACATCACTACAGCCTAGGTTGACTGGCACTTGAGCAGGTACCCATATGAAAGTAGCAGGTCATCACACACCATCTGTCTGTAGAAACACTGCTGTAGTCTAGGTTGCCTGACACTTGAGCAGGTACTCATTTGATAGCAGGTCATTAGCAGCACACCCTGCAAGTCAACATTGGTATTGTTTCTGTCTCTGAATCCTTTTTTTAATTAAAAAAAAAAAAAAAAAAAAAAAACTGCTATAGTCTAGGTTGACTGACACTTGAGCAGGTACACATTTGACAGCAGCAGATCATAATCAGCAATCATGTTCCAAAATATTTCTTTTGTAAGCCTTCTGGTTCCTGATTGTTTTGGAAGAGAATGCATACAGTTGTACACATGCAATGTTATGCACATTGTGATATGTCCACAGTTGTTTTGATTGAACATATCACATTGTTTTTAGTGCTGTGCTCATTATATTGATGTGTGTTCAGCCAAATATCATGCTGCCTGTCTCAGAAGGTTGTCATATGCTGTGTCTATTGTCCACAATAGTCTCCAGTATCTTTCTCATCATTTATACAATGGCATGTTGTGTCTGCTCATATACATCATTGAATGCAGACAGTAAAATATGTTTGTTGACCATTCATACATTTTACAGTGCTAATGTGTCTAAGCATATAGAATTGACCAGGAAAGAATAATGGTGTCCTTTTTAGGAGTATGACATATGGGGTCATGGGTGACTCTATCCATAATGGCTGTTTGTCAGTCCCTGTGAAATTTACCGCCATAACAATATTGTGTTGTGCTCTGATTTTCATGGGATTGTTCTGCATGATAGATATTGTTTTCTTTCCTTTTGTGTTTTGCAAATACTCTTTACAAAGCATACACCCAAAGATGCTCACCAATCCAAAAATGCCAATGTTCACATGTAAGGCTGCTGCCCAAATCATCTGAAGAAGATAGTGATGAAAACAATGACCACAAGGAGCTGCCCCTGCTCAAGACATCCTGCCTGCACCCCAGAGGAGACATCCCCATGGCCATGATAGACATAATCTTCGGGAAGAGATCAGGGAGGTCATTACCAATGTCTTCCAAACACACCTGAGGGATATGATGGGGATCTTCTTCAATGAGATAGTGCAGGCTATGCTGGATTCATTCAAGATGATAGCTCGTGAGCTCATTTAGTAGTCTGATCCACATCAGCCTGATCCCTCTAGTCGGTAGGTATTGTCTGTGTGCTGCACTTGTGTTCTGCCGCCAACATATTGATTGACATTTAATTGACTGGAGTATACATGCACTCTTGTGCATGTTTACCATGTATCGATCATGCTTATGTATTATTATCATGTGACATTTACTGTGGTTTCAATGTGTGCATGACACACATTAATGCATTACGCTATCTACATACATTCAACTATCCATGCATTGAGGCATTTAACCTTTTGATACTGCTGCAACAGGCAGGCTGTAAGCGTTTATATTACTGGGATGACTAACAGACAACATATGATGTCCATAGCCTGAAATTTGCATTCTCATATGCCTTGGATGCTTGTTTTTTCACATCAGGTATGTGCAATATACAGACATGTCATTCCACATGGTTTTGGATGACAGCTGTCATGATGTCCCAGTCTCATCATGTGGTGTTGTGCCATGTGGGATTATATACAGGTATATCCTGTCTATAATCAGTTATTCTTATCTGACTCCATCAAAGAGCAAGGTAACATTAATTTGTAAGCAATGTTACAGATTACACAGATTACACAGTCTTTCACAGCACATTGCAGCATGTTTGTCATATGTAGCATTTCAACACCCATGATGTAGTGATAATGGTGATACCTTCCATAAATAGTTGTATAAATAATGATTGTAAGTATGTGTGCACAAAGATATATACTGACATACTGACACAGATATGTAGCTTTGGCAAGTGAGCACTCAGTGATGTACTGCAAATGTGCTGTAATTATGCTCACAGAGGTGTTCTCTGCTCTGTAATGAACAGTGTGGTTGACATACACATGCATTTCTTTGACATTTGCATGACATTTTAACTTGCTTACTTATGTATGTTGATGTGACATGATTGCACATTACTCTGTATATGTGTGCTATACATGTCCAGTTTTGTAGACATCAGCAGTCCATCTGTCCATTTGACATAATTTTTCTATTTGTTTAAATGGATGTCTTCTACAACACACTGTGTGCTTTACATGTGCATTTGCATTGTGTCACTTTACCGTCTCCTGTTTTACGATGATGTGGTGTCGGGTTGTCCTCCTCCCTACCACTTTAAATTGTCCCTAGTATTTATTACAGGCATGTTTGGTTTTGTCAAAACTACTGCTCTTTGACAGTTATTAATTTGAGATGGTAAACATGGGCATTTTGCAATTTGTGATGTGCACACAAGCTGCCAGCTAATGCTTGCAATACATCTTTGTTCTCATTCTACTTGTGTGTTATCCAGTTTTATTTAAATCAGGATGCGGCACAACAGGTGTAATGTTTGTAGTAAGACAAATAGTGGAGAATAAGCTATGGATGAGGAATGTATCCAACTGGATATTCCTAGATATGGCAAATCATATGATAAGGAACGAAGAATGCTGCCATGGGTAGTTCTAACATGGTTCAAAGTGCCTGAAATATTAGTAGAATTATTGCATGTTGTGTACAAGGATCCAGTGACATAAGACTAAACAGTGTTCAGACTGAAAGAGGGTTCAGCTCTGAAACAACTGCCTTTCATACTGGCGGAGAGCTTAATTAACAATTAGGTCACAGAGGACAGATCAACAAAGGTGGTTTATATACACACTGTAGCACTACAAGAATACTCTGAAAAAGAACTTCTACAAATGCCAGGGGTCTGGAAACTGAAGGCACGTGGGATGAAACTGAGTCCATATAAGACAGTTGCCAACACAGCAATTGGGGTAAATCAGAATAAGATGAAAATTGAGATAGAATGGAAATAATAAAACAGGTTAAGAACTTCAAGTATCAGAAAGGGGTGTTAAGGAGAAGGGAAGTATAAGTGAGGAGGTCAAAGCTAGAATCAGAGGTGCTGCAGTCAACTGGATTATTGTCAAGAGAAAACTGTGGCAGAAGAAAGCCAAAGAACTGTAAAGCAAGATATACAAAACAATAGTGGTATTAGTACTTCTGTTTGCTACAGAAACCTGGGCAGTGAAGGCAGAACAGCTGAGGAAGCTAGAGATGATGGACAAGTGACTGAGACTGATGACAGGATACCCACTGTTGAACAGACAGAGACTGGATGACATCATTGCAGAAGCCAAAGTAACTGCAATTGCAGAGAAGGTCAAAGAGAATAGATTATGGTGGTTCATGCACATGAGTAGAAAAGCAGAAAATGATCTGGTGAAGAAGATTTGTTAGACACAAGAAGAATACAAGAGGAAACAAGCACATCCAGCCAAGAGATGGATGGGATGCATGAGAGAAGACCTGTGACAATCAAGCATGACTGTTGAAGGAGGAAATACAGTAGCCATCATTTTAGAGATGTGGTGACAATTAAAATGACACCATGTCCCCCTGTAGAAAAGAAAATTGGAAAAAGTGGGTTAATGATGATTTCTGAATGATTTGAGAAATTATCGCTTGATCACTGGACCACTAGAGAAAGCTGTGACTGTGAATACAGCAACAGATTTAGCCAACATTCTGATAAAAAAAGAAAAAAAATCTTACTAAATATGTATCTATTTGCAAAATTAAAATGAAGGTAAAGTATTTTAGTATTTCAAAGGAATGATATTGTCAAGGCATAGTAGAATGTATAAAATTCTTATTCAATAACCTAATAAAACAGAAATTCTGCCTGAATGGTCGGCTACCACCATTTTGTTCAGTGTGTGGTTATCAGCATGGTAAGTAGCTTTGTCCAGCACTTGATACAGAATGTATAAAGTGATAGCATTATCATGATTTGCAAGTATGCTAGTTGATAAAAAGGCAGAAATATATTTTTCAAGTGCAAAATGCAAATAAAAATGATTGTGTAGTCAGTGACTTCAGCAATTTCATGACTAAGCAACCTATGATGAAACTGAACAGTTTGTGATTGCAGTTGATATGTGTGTTGACATTGTGTGTACTATTTTTTACTGGGTACATAATTAAATCAATGTTGTCAATATAAAAATCACTGAACTGAAAGCTGTTGATAAATCAGTTTTGTTTTCATTTAAGCTACATAAACAAGCTTAATGCAATCTTGCAATGAAATGTATACTTGGAAAAGTGGGTTTGAGAAACTTATCTTCCTTACTAAATGTTCTTATCATAGCTTTATATTATATAGTTATACTGGGCCAGATTGAGGTCTGCTGCATGCATTAAAAAAAGAGTACAATTCATTCATTTAAATTGTGTCAGTGCAGCAACTAATTACATTGGATAGCTCTACATGTGAACACTTGGCATGATAAAGCTTAGTTTCTGAACCTTGAATTATCTTATTATCTTCTGTCTCTTCACTTTCTATAAAAAAAAAACTGTACCCCTTTCTACATCATTTTGCTGCTTGTGTTTAGGAGTTCAACTAATTTAGTTTGCCTATTTATTACTGCTTGTTGGTAGCCTCACTAAATTGATGATAGTATTCTTCTGAATCACTGCTTTATTTGTGCTGGTACTGTTGTGATTGCGAGCTACTGTTTCAAAGCAATCTACTGATTAACTATATTTCATTGCTATTTACTGCAATTCATTACTGTTTAAGTGTATTTTACTGCATTTAGTTGCTGTTTAACTGTATTTCTTCATACTGCGAGTTCTATTCTTTTGACTATAAATGATTAATCTGTGCTTCATTGTGAGTTTTTTCTTACTGAGTTCTTAACCTTAAAATTGGGTAGCATAGTCTAGCTACAGGTCTGCTGCATCCAGTGCCTCAGCTGCATGGTTTTTAACCCATTTAAGGTATTCCATCTACAAGTTTTCCCTTAGTAGCACTTGTGTTATCATCTAGTAATACTACTCTAAGACTTTCCTCCCTTCACCCTCTTAGCTCTTTCAGTTTCTGAGAAATATGGATGCACAATTTCCTACATTTTCTCCTGCCAGTATGGTCAATATGGGCATCCTGAGACAGTGTAGCAACTGCCTCATGTAAACAGACAACCCTCTACTACTATCACCTAGGAACGCAATTTGTGAGAGATGCAATTACATCAAGCACCTAGTGTCATTGCTCTCTCCCCCACAACCCAGTATATCTGGCACTGAGAAGGTTGGCAACATGAACACCACACCTCCAAACACCACCCACACCTACACAACACCCCCCCACCACATATGTGGAGGTCCTCAACAAAAGCATACCCAAACAAAAGAGACCTCTGAGGCATAAATGCACGCAAACTCCACTGCCCACCACACCACACATAGACCACACACCTGTGTTTCACAACTACTAAGGCCAAAACATAGACCCAACATATTACTCATAGGAAACTCAATTGTGAGAAACATGGATGTGTCCCTCACCAGGCTGGATAAGGAGAAAGTCACTGTTAGTTGTTCGGTGCCAGTATCCGCTATATCACCAATGCACTCAAGTCTCTCAACAGGTACTGTTATGACTCTGTAATAGTCTGTGTTGGAGTGAATGACTTGAGACGTATCTCCCTGGACTATATGAATAGGGGGGTCTACCTGATAACACCGACACACCAAAACACCAATAATGAAATAACCAACACGAAAAAAACGACAAAAAAAGAAAGCTCAAAAATACAAAACTTCACATGCCCGACAAACCAAAATCCCGACAATCAACAAAACAAATACCTTTCCCGAAAAACACACACATACAACACAAGCACACCAAAAACCTTACAAACCTACACTAAACCTTACATACACAACTATCAGTGCACTAACCTTAACCCAAACCCTAACCCTTAACTCTATCACTATCGAACACTTACCTTACCCGCACCCTAACCCTAACTCACTTAACCTGCCCTTAAACCTAAAGTCCATCACTATTGCACACTTACCTGACCCACACCCTACCCTAACGTCCGTCACTATCATGCACTTACCTTAACATGTCGGTGTTCTCAGCGTCGGGATTCTCAAGTGTTGGTCTTCTCTGTTGTCAATCTTCCGGTTCTCATCGTAGGCGTTGTGCACTATCAGCATTTTCAGGTAGACCCGAATAGAGACATGACTGATCTCACTGAGTATGTGTCCCAGGCAGGTATGTTCCTAGCCTTAAGCAGCATTCTACCATCAACCAGAATGATGCTTCAATACAAACAGAAAATGATTGATTTTAACAATTGGCTTAGTTTCTGGTGTCATTCCAAGGGGATCCAGTACCTGACAGCCTGGTATGACATGACTGAAAAGCCACAATGCTTTGCCAGAGATGGCCTGCATCTGTCTCCCTTGGGCTTCAGGCTCCTGGCAAAGGCACTTGCCTCCTCCATAGTGCCTTTTTTAGGCAATACCAAGAGGTCAAAACTATCAACATGAAAATTTCATCAAAACATAAATTAAAGGTCATGCTGCTAAATGCTAGGAGTCTAAACATGAAACTGCACTCATTGTGAACATTCTTAACCCTGGAAGAAGCTGACATTTGTGCAGTCACAGAAACCTGGTTCAAAGCTGCGGAGAGCACCCCAGCCATACCAGGTTACTCATCCTATCATTCATTCAGACCCTAAACCGTGGGCAGCAAAACAAAAGGTGGTAGAGTTGCAATATATATAAAAGACATACACACCTCTAGGCTGGTCAAACAGTATGATGCACAGAAAATACTCCAGGTGCAGTTAGCAACTGACAGAACCCTAATTCAAATCATAGCTAGCTACAGGCCTCCAACTCTGACTCAAGATGCCCACTCCACCTATCTGGACTTCTTCGAATCTATCAAGATTCAACCCTTTACCCTGATCCTGGGTGACTTTAACTATCCAACCATAGATTGGAAGAAATACTCATGCCATAACACAAATGTCCAGAGATTCCTTGATTTCATCAATGCAAATGCCTTGGACCAGTTTGTTGACACCCCGCAAGATGAGGAAAATATCTTGAACATGGTATTAGCCAACATGAGTAACCACTGCAGCATCCCTACAGTGTCACCATCCCTGGTAAGATCCGACCACAAAGCAGTCACTTTTGAAGTCACCATCTCCCTCTGAACACCCCCCCCCCCCAGCTAGGCAGAGATGGTGACTTCAAAAGTGACTGCTTTGTGGTCACTTTTGAAGTCACCATCTCCCCTTGACCCCCCCAGCTAGGGTCAAACAAAAAACTTCTCCAAAGCTGATTACAACCTCCTGAGGAAAGGTATAAAGAGCTTCACAACCCCCTCCCCCTCCACAGGAACTGGCACATATGTCCAAACCTACACCAAAATACTATATGAGCATTTATATAGCTGCATGGAATTGGGAATACCAGATAGGATGAAATTTATATAGCTGCATGGAATCAGTAATACCAGACAGGATGAAATTATCCTCCTTAAGGAAGCATAAACATGTTTGGTGGACATCTACAATAAATAAACTTTATAATAAAAGGTAAGAATTGCCATCCAGGACCAAGAAGGAGCAAGTGTCTAATTGGAAGCAATCTCTCCTTAGCCTGAACAAACAAACAAATAAGAGCACTAGTGAAATCCTCCAAAGCAAACTTTGAGTCCAAACTGGCTACATCTAGTAAAGGCAATTGGGTCTATATTACGATGTCAAAATGCCATAACAGCGAACACCTAAACATCGACAAGTATTCAGCAAAATTCACTCCTGGCGATTTGCTGAATACTTACAGGTCAAAGATGTAGTTGGCCAACTACACAATTTTGCCCTTTTCTCCACTGTAGTGTGATCTCTGAGCTGGAATATTTGGTTAGGAGCATTGTGGGGGGCACGGCCCCCCATATTCTAGGGGTGTGGGGGGATATGGGTGAGTTTGTTTTAGGTAAATTTAGTTCCCTTGGGTTGCGGGGCAGGTATTTGTTTGCATTTTAAGTATTCAGTTGTTGATGCTTAGGTGTTCGCTGTTACGGCATTTCGACTTCGTAATATAGACTCAAGACAATCATAAGACTTTCTTCACATATGTCAGCAATCTGAAGGGAAGCACCCAGATCTGCTCAGAACTGGTGTTCAAGGACACTACATACACAAACCCTGTATATATAGCCAACCTGCTGGCAGACAGCTTCAGTGAAAACTTCACTCCTCTGCCCCCCCCATCAGTAAAACAGGACTTCCCCAGTACCTGCACCCCTCCCCTTATCTCTAGGGAACAGATCATCACTGCCCTCCCAAAGGCAAAAAAATACAGCCTCCATGGGACACAATAACATCCCAGACTGCATCCTACATGAATTCAGGCAGGAACATGCAGCACCATTAGGCACCCTATTCAACCAAAGCCTGAGTACTGGCTTCATCCCGGCTGAGTGGAGAACAGCTACTGTCATCCCTTTGCACAAAGGTGGAGCATCCACAGATCCAGGAAATTACAGACCCATCAGCCTAACTAGCCTGATCTGCAAGGCCGTGGAGTAGATTATGATGGACCTCATTAACAAAGGCGCTGGCAACCTCCAGACACTTGACCCCACAGAGTTTGGCTTTGTCAAGGAGAGGTCATACCTGTTAAATTTAGTAGACTTCTTTGAGACAGTCACCAAGGCTATAGATGAGGGGAAGATGGTGCACACCTCCTACCTTGACATGTACAAGGGCTTTGTTACTATTCCCTACTCAGGTATAATAGATAAACTCTCACAACTAGACATCAATCCATATGTGTCAGATGGGTAGCACACTGGCTCACTGATGGGTAGCACACTGGCTCACTGATAGAGCCCACCTAGTTAAAATAGGGGACGCCACCTGAAGTAGTAGACCCATAACAAGCTGTGTACCCCAGGGATTGGTCTTGGGGTCTTTGCTGTTTGTGATATACTCCTCAGAGGTACAGGCCAAATCCAGTGGACTATGGCTGACCAAGTTTGCAGATGACTGCAAGCTGGGTATTGTCATCAATTCCTCTAGTGACGTGGACATCCCCCAAAAGGGTCTCACACAAACAAATGACTGGTGCCAGAAACATGGCCTCAAAATGAATGCCAAAAAATGCATCATCATCCCTTTTGGGGAGAGTGCCGTCCCCACAAATTATCACATAGATAATAAGGTACTAAGCATGCAATCAGTTATGAGGGACTTGGTCACCCAGGTTGATAGCAAACTGACTTTTGACCACCACATTGCCTCCATTGCACAGAAAGCTTTCTACATGGCTCACCTCATTAGTAAGGGTATCTCATCCAGGGACAAGATGGTCATAACATCCCTGTTTTCTTCCCTTATAAGACCCATTATTGAGTACAATGCCCCTTTCAGCATGTACCTCACAAAGCACATGCAGCAGCTGGAGAGACCACAGAGGTTCCTCACCTGAAGAATACAGGGCCTCAAACCGCTACCCTAGACAGATAGGCTAAAGGCCCTGCCCTCTACTCAGTCTCCTCCAGACTCCACAGAGATGACCTCTGTCTAGCATACAAAGCAATCTCAGACCCAGCTCTGATGGGACTGTTGCATACCCGCAAGTCAAGTTCCAGTCAAATAACACGCACGTGCGACCTCAGCCTGGTCTGTGACATCAATAAGACTTGTTGTGGGACAGATTTGTGCCCCAGAGACCCCCCCTTTTGTGTAATAGCCTCCCTCTCCACCTAAAGCAGAGTACCTCATTAAACCTTTTTAAGCACAACCTGGATAACTGGATGAGGAACAGAAAATACACCCCTGGGATTCCACCTGTTTCCCTGCTGGACAGTGGCATAGGGTACTGACTTGTCAGAACATGGGCTGAATTCTTGGTTAGGCTTCTAAGGACCTCAGGGCCAATAGCCTAGTAACATCCTATGATCCTATGATCCTATCTTGCTATGATAAAAGAAAATTCACAGTATACAGATGCTACTGCGGAATACTACAAGTTACAGTACAGACAGTCAGGTTAATTAGCAGGTTCCTGGTGAACATTATTCACACTTTTTTAGAGCTAATGTTTCACAAAGTTGTACTGAACCACTGTCAAGAATTTAGCAGAATGATGTAAAACCTGTCATTTTAGCAACTTATTAAATTTAGAATTGCAATATTTAAAACCTCTACCTAAATTTGGGTCATTGTCCTCCACTAGTTTTGGCTTTTCCCCTGAATTCTTGTATTAAGAGGTTGAAAAGCATAGGCAGTAAGCTAGAAGGATAGACTCTCCAAAAGAAACTGAAAATTACTAATTGCTCAGATATGTGAGTATGATACAGCCATATATCCAATGTCATCCTAAATTTGAATGAATTGTAAAGACCCTTGAGGTAATTACTTGAAACTTATATTTTATGACACTGATAACAATGACAACAGAGATGCTTCCTGCTGCTTAAGAATCTACTGACTGAAAAGACAACTTTACAATATTATTATATATAAAATAGGGATATTGCAGATTGATGCCAGTCAGTCTGATATTAGTTTGGTGGTGTTGCAGGAAGGGAGGCCAGAGACATAAAACTCCCAGATCTGCTATGTCCATATTGGGAAGGAACTGTTAGCCATTGTCTATGGAATTAAAAAGTTTTATATATATATATATATATATATATATATATATATATATATATATATATATATATATATATATATATATATATATATTTATATATATATAGGGTTCCTGTTAAATGATCAAAGACACATTCTTTCAAATCATCTTGATCAAACTTGAAAGAACGAAAAGGCAAAACAGCAAAACGGCATATAAGCGAAGTCTTTCCCTGGGAAAGAAATCACTTGGCCGCTTCCGTTACGTTGCCATTTGAGTGACTGTAGTGTGATCTTGGAGTCGGTATATTTAAGTAGGGGGGGTTTGGGGGGGCGAAGCCCCCTAGTTCATGTAATGTTTTAAACATTTTTTTTTGTGGAACAGCGATGTTCTAAGTATTTGAGATTGTAAGCTTTCACTTACTTGGGTTTGATAAATCATCATTCACTTTTTTAAGTATTCAATGATTTAGCATAGACCCTATATTACCTTTTTATGTTTTTGCAGGGCACAAGCTCTCCTGCACCTCACACACTCCCTGCAAATTACATATAGCAACTATGAGATCACACTACAATGAGGCAAAGGGTAAATTTCCCTAGCCTCACTATACCGCTATCTCCATTCAAAAGCTTTGAGTTCTCAAAAACTCAATCATATGGTCTCGATCAATTGATAGGGACCTATACACACACACACACACACACACACACACACATATATATATATATATATATATATATATATATATATATATACTGTTTAAGTTAGAGTTTTGATTATTAGTTTTACTTTTTTTGCAGATTTTTATTTGATATCTACGGATTAAACTAATGTCAGGTTGAATAGTTCATATCTTGATATGTCTAAACAGTAGTATGAACTACCATGCTGACACATGCTAGCTTAATGAGATCTGAGGAAGACCCTCACTTTAATAACATAAGTGGGCAAAAGCTTCTTAAAATAATAACTTTCTGGTGAGCACAGGCTTAGACACATGTATTTACTTAACTGGACCACATATACATTCTTGTTTTTATGTAGATATATATACATATATGTCTACATATACGTATATATATATATATATATATATATATATATATATATATATATACATACATAAATAGGAGAATGCATATGTACTATTGCAATTGTTTACATGCATCTGTTTTAACAAAGGAAACTGGAGGGTTAACCTCAGTCCAGCAAACTTTAGAAAAATATCTGAAATTAAATCACTTTATAGGCTACGCCATAAAGATGCTATCTCACTTTCAAGGCAGCTAGAGACACAAAGTCTGTAGTAGGAAGCTTTTTGTATTCTTTTTGGGGTGAAATAACTACTACTCTGAAAGCATGAAGGAATGCAATTGTTTTATGACTTCCAGCATCTGACAAAGATCTGAGTAAAAGCCCTTGTATGTGTATTTTTACAGGTAGGGGTTAAGTTCTACCAGCTTTAGCAAAAGGGGTTTTGCCAGGGAACTAGAAGTCTGATGACAAGAAGTGATGTCATTTTGCAAGCTATCCCAGCAGTAATATTTTAGATATTATTTTGAGACATTCTGCATTCTGTCTTTAACCTGACAACAAGAAGAACCATTCACCACATCATCTGCCTTGTCTATTAGTACGTTTTTTGGGTGTAGTAATACTCTTACAGTCAGGAATATAGTAAAGCTTAGTCAAGATATTATTTTTCTTTATTTGTTTAGACTGTCCTGCAATGTTGTTTTAAATATTTCCTGTGATTCTGAACTCTGAAGTCACTGTGAATATATATTTAGTATTGTCTTGTTCTTTTATTATTTATCATTAAACATATTTAAAGCTTTCATTGTGGCTGATCATTGTAGATATATTTACGTTTTGAGAGTACTTGCATATTTATTTATGTCACTGTGTGGGCCACTCCTAATAGCCTTGCTCCTGGTCAAACTACCATTTGTATTAATATTAATATTACACAGTAAAATTGGACACACTTTGTTAAGGGCCTTAAAGTAGCTAGCAGAATTGAATGGTGGCAGTGGTAACTACCTTACAGTCTGGGGGCATAGCTTGTAGACCTGTGCCAACTTTTCCCAGGTGTGTGTGTGTGTGTGTGTGTGTGTGTGTGTGTGTGTGTATTTGTGTGTGTGTATGTGTGTGTGTGTGTGTGTGTGTGTGTGTGTGTGTGTGTGTGTGTGTGTGTGTGTGTGTGTGTGTGTGTGTGTGTAAATCAAACCTCAAAGACTGTGTGTGTGTGTCAGCTACTTGGGCAGGAGGTCTTGGCTTGGTCACTCAGCTGAGATCTTAACTCTATAGCTGTGTCAGTGGGGAGTCTTACTGGGGATCTGGAGAAAGAGTTAGAAACCAGCCCCGGACTGTATGTGGTCTCTGTGTGCTCTTAAGGAAAATTGCACTTGATGCAGAGAGCTGCATCTGGAAATACTGAGTGTGTGTACCTGTTATCCTCCCAGTAAATGTCCCCCCATAGGTGCCAGTGGTGAAGACTGACACTCTTTGATTACTGGCCTAGAGGTGGGATATCCACATCACATATTTGTTGGCAGTTTTGGGCTGTCACAATTGGTTTTGTTGAGTCATGCTGCTTCTTCTGCCACCTCATTACCAGAATCAACAAAACCAATCGCAAATGCTTTTCTGAAATCAGCTTGTCTGTGTTTCTTTTACAATGTTTTCACTCTTTTTCCTTATTTTTTACTTAGAAAGCAGGGAGAAACCAAATCCACTCAGCAGTCAGACCACCCTTTGGGGTCTGAAGTTGGCGAATTTTGTAAGTTAGCGGGACAGCTAACTCAGCTCATCGAATTACTAACTCCATAGAGTCAAGGGCTTATGGCGTTCATTTCCAGCAATACAACCTTAAGGGATCAAGAACTATCCAGGAATGGGGGACCACCCCCTGGCCAAAATGCATATGGTACAGCCCGTGGATCTAATACTGGCGTTTTAAGTAATTCTTCACAAAACTTTCAACAAACGCCTAATGTACTTCGGTCTACCAGTGTTTCTAGAGACAATACGTCCCTGAGGGGCAGTGTATTAGGATCAGCACTGTCTTCGAGTTTTCATGAATGGTTACAGAGTAAACCGAATTTCGAACTTCCTGAGCGGGTTTTAGTATCAACGGAAACCAATCAGACATATTCTGATACTTTAGAACAACTCCGGACTGTACTTCACAGGTACAAAAGTTTAAATTTGCGCAACATGTATTTGAATGAGTGCCTTAAAAAGCACATTGTGCCTAAAGGTCTTAGGATATTCAAATACCCCAACAATGTTGTACCAGGAAGGGAATTTCATACTGACCTTTTGAGAGCCTTTGATAATTGTGACTTGGAAATTGTTCAGGCTATTATTAAGAACACAAACCGAAGAAGGTACAAAAACAACCAGATACCGCCAAAACGAGGTCCTTGTCAGCAGAAAACAACTCAGAGAAGTATCCTTAACGCAATTTATTTATAAAAGACAACAAAGCGTTTTCACCACAGCATTCTGTGGCTTCATCAGAGGAAATGTGATCTGAAAAATGCACTCCATACATATCAGAAAATTCAGGAAGTGACATCTTCCAATTTCCTGAAGGAAAAAATTAAATTTTAAATCACATATTATACACAAATATCAATGCGCCTCTGTGCCTATCTTCTGTGAACCATAAAAAATATAAAAAAGTTTTATATAAAAGCATGTGTAAAAAAATATGTGTAAAAAATGTATATAAGATACATATATGTACAAAGAACCAGCTGCCCTAGATAAGAATATATGCACCTGCAATTACAAAGTACTACACTTATATATTATTAATGCAATTAGTTTATATGTGGAAAATTATTATCTGGGCTTTAAAACCATCATAACTCAAATTTGTTTGGGCCCTATGTACTTTACAATACTTATTTTCTGCAAATGAAAATAAGTATCATATCTATAATCCTACAACATACCTCTATACGTACAAATAAAGTCGTCAGCTACACAATTTCTATATGCATATTACAAACATAATGACCTCCAATAAGTGAGAGCCTGTATTGCCCCAATAACCTATCTAAGATAACTTCTTAGTTTCAGTACAGGGGCAATATTACAGTTGTTATTCAAGCCAGGATGCCTAAACGCATCCAGGCGTAACTGCCATTCTAATTCTCGATTCTCCAAGATTAAAGAAAAAGGCCACCTAATCTTCAATGGTACTTGGTCAATGGCCATAAACTGAAAACTATGACCCGGGTTCAAGCCTATGTGTTTTGCCAATGCATTATCACTCTTGTCATTCTTGATGGCATACATATGTTCATACATTCGGTCTCGGACTCTACGGTCCGTTTTTCCGATGTAGAACGCTTGGCAACAATCACACATGGCTATGTATATAATGGATTTGCTCTCACAGTTTAGGGGGAAACGGATATGATATTTTTTATCCCTGACCATAAATGTTTCACCTGTTCTGACCCTATTACAAAATTTGCAAAAGCCACATTTGAACATTCCTCTCCTTTTGTGGAATGTATTTTGGGACACATCCCTTTGTACCAATTCCTTAAGGTTATTTGATCTCTTAAAAATAAACCTAGGTTTACTACCTAATTTTTCAGCCAAAAGGGTATTTGAGGAAATAAAATGCCAGTTTTTGCGTATTATAGCCAGAATCCCTTTAGAGTTTTTACTAAAGGTAGTGATAAAACTCAATGAAAAGTCACATTCTTCACTTAAAGTTATAAGTTTAACTGTCTCCCCATTGTTCAAGTTGACCTCAGCTGATGCTACATTAGTATTAGAATCAGATTGTATAAGATCTTGTTGGAGTAGTAAAGGTTTGTAGAAACCATTAATTCTCTTATTAGTGACTTCCCCAATCAAGTCTAGTAACATTTGGTCAGGGTACCCTCGATTACTAAACATTTCCCTCAGTAATTCACATTCTTTAGTGAAATCAGTCATGGTACTGCACATTCTTCCTGCCCTCACCAGTTGTCCTTTTACAATAGACAATTTCTGTTGGTACGGATGGAAACTGGAGAAGTGTAGGAAAGAATTGCAGTACGTGGATTTTCTAAACACTGTTGACGTTAATCCACCACTTGTAGGGTCCTTTACCAACTTGATGTCAAGATAATCAATCTCATTAATATTGCCCCTGTACTGAAACTAAGAAGTTATCTTAGATAGGTTATTGGGGCAATACAGGCTCCCACTTATTGGAGGTCATTATGTTTGTAATATGCATATAGAAATTGTGTAGCTGACGACCTTATTTGTATGTATAGAGGTATGTCGTAGGACTATAGATATGATACTTATTTTCATTTGCAGAAAATAAGTATTGTAGTACCGTTAGGGCCCAAACAAATTTGAGTTATGATGGTTTTAAAGCCCAGATAATAATTTTCCACATATAAACTAATTGCATTAATAATATATAAGTGTAGTACTTTGTAATTGCAGGTGCATATATTCTTATCTAGGGCAGCTGGTTCTTTGTACATATATGTATTTTATATACATTTTTTACACATTTTTTTACACATGTTTTTATATAAAACTTTTTTACATTTTTTATGGTTTACAGAAGATAGGCACAGAGGCGCATTGATATTTGTGTATAATATGTGATTTAAAATTTAATTTTTTCCTTCAGGAAATTGGAAGATGTCACTTCCTGAATTTTCTGATATGTATGGAGTGCATTTTTCAGATCACATTTCCTCTGATGAAGCCACAGAATGCTGTGGTGAAAACGCTTTGTTGTCTTTTATAAATAAATTGCGTTAAGAATACTTCTCTGAGTTGTTTTCTGCTGACAAGGACCTCATTTTGGCGGTATCTGGTTGTTTTTTACCTTCTTCGGTTTGTGGTTTTTTCTGTTACGAGGAGTCCTGTTTGTCTTGGCAGTCTGCAGCCCAATAACCTCATGGCAAGCGGAAATGAGAATATCAGCATAGATGTTGCCGGCTTACTTGCCGGTTTATCTGATAGACTGGACCAGCTTAATTCCCGGATTGACGATATTCAAGCTGCCATGCGTCCGCCTAGAGCGGGGACTTCTGGCGTTGAAAACTTTACTGGCACGAGTCAAGCTAGTCTTGATGACTGGATACCGGCAGGTCAACCGGAACGACAACGACTATCTGCTAGCTCCAATGTGGGGCTAGCTAACATTCCGGATGGTGTTTTTACACTGTCTGGTAACGGGCTTGGAGTTGGAGAAACTGCAGGACGACCTGCTAGTTACGCTGTAGCTGTTACTAACGAACGCTCTAATTTACAGATGGACAGTACTGCAATGGTAAATTCGAATAACAGACCAGATGGGATTAATTCTGGTCTACCGGACTTGGGTGGTTGGTTACTCGACACTGCTCATTTGACTTTCGGACAACAAGGTACGTTTTCTAGCAATGATGTACCGAATATTAAAAACGTATGTCTAGCAGACAAGTTAAAGTTGTTTGACACCAAACTGCTTAAATTAAAAAAACTGCAACTGGAGTCGGCTTACTTTAAGCAATGTATCACCGAGAAACTAATACCCAAGGGGTTACGGAACACCTTTGCACCATCAGGTTTATTAGTTGACCAGGTCTTTTTTACTGATTTGGAAGCACTTTTTCAACAGCAAGGTGCTCAACTTTTGGAACTCATTATTAAGCACTATGCATCACATATTGATTTATTGATGGACAAAATCAACAGCTTGGACAATGATATAAAAATAGACCTGGACTTTACTAGATATAAGTTCGACTATGGTCGGATTTTGTCTAGTATTGATACTTTGTTATTAAAGTTGAAAGCTAATAAGAATAAAAAGTTGGTTAGAGATAGGAAAGCCTACTCTAACAAATGTGCATATCCTAAACTGAAGGGGCCTAATACCATTCGACCAAATCCTGTGAGTGACAGCCATTCGGGCTACCTAAAGTCCACTCTTCAAATTTTCCCTTAAAACTACCTTCCTCGAACTATATTACTGATCTAATCAGCGTATCCTATAATTAAAAAGATCATCTCTACTTGACTCCAAGTAGACTATTCTCTATCTGTTAAACGTAGCACTTGCTCCTACAGTACTTATTACCTTGATACGGCACTCTTGTCATAGATAGTACCCCAAAAAAGGCAACCCCCATTTCTCGGTCACCCACGTCCCCCGGAATCTTTTTTAAGTTTTTTTGTCTATTCCTTCTAGCATGTCGAGGGATCAGTTGCTAGTGTCCTCTCCTGCTCAGCTGGTGAACCTGGGAATATTGAGGCAATGTTACAATTGCCTCATGTACACAGACAACCCTCTCCTCCTCCCACAAAACACAAATACATGCGAGAGATGCAACTATACGGCCAAACTGGAGGCTGAGCTCTCTCAACATAGGACTGGCAAGACCAGTCAGGAGGAGAAGGTTACCACACACACTATAGACCCAGTCTCACATATTACCATTACAACCTCAAATCATACACATAAACACACAAAGACATACTCGGAGGCTCTGATCAAAAATCTACCAAAACAGCAGAGGCCACCAAAGCAGACACCCAAACAACCACCACCTCAGAACACAACACCTGCAACACATAGACCTCACAGTCAGAGTGTCAAACAGTCACAGCCCTTAAGGCCAAACACAATGCCAGACACACTAGTCATTGGTGACTCCATAGTCAGACACACTGATGTCCCGCTCACCAGACTGAGTAAGGAGAAGGTCACAGTAAGCTGCCTGTCGGGCGCTAGAATCCGCCACATAACGCAAGCACTCAGGTCTCTCAACAGCAGGTACAAATATGATTCAGTCATTGTCCACGCTGGTGTAAACGACCTGAGACGCACCTCCTTGGACTACATGAAAAGAGACATTGAGGAGCTCTCTGATTATGTAGCCCAGACAGGTATGACCCTGACCTTGAGCAGTATCCTACCTTCACCAAGAATGATGCCACAATACAGAGATAAGATGATCAGCTTTAACAATTGGCTTAAACACTGGTGTCATTCAAAGGGGATCCAGTGTCTGTCTGCCTGGGATGACATGCTGGACAAGCCACGCTGCCAAGGGACGGCTTGCACCTGTCACCCCTGGGATTCCGGATATTGGCAAAGGCTCTTGCCACCCCATAGTGCCTTTTTTAGGCAAGGCTCAAATTCTAAACCTACCACCCTAGAACACAAAAAGGAAAAACTAAGGGTAATGCTGCTCAATGCCAGAAGTCTAAATCTCAAAATGCACGACTCGAGGCCCTTCTCAGTATGGAGAACATCGATGTCTGTGCTGTGACAGAAACCTGGTTCAAGGCTCCTGAGAGCACCCCAGCGCTATCAGGTTTTACCTCATATCATGCGTTCCGCCCCAAAATCTGGACAATACCAAGAAAGGAGGGTATCCATATTCATCAAGGACACCCACACCTCAAGACTGGTGGCAACGCACGATGCATCTGAGACCATCCAGGTGCAATTAACCATAGGCAAGACTGCTCTGCAAATTGTAGCATGTTACAGGTCACCCTCACAAACTCAGGAACCTCACATGGCCTTCCTGAAGACACTAGAGGGGATAAATGTATCACCAAACACCATCATACTAGGTGACTTCAATTACCCTAATATAGACTGGGAACACTACTCAAGCCCAAACACCCTAGCCCAAAAGTTCCTGGAATTCATAAACTCAAATGCCATGGAACAACTAGTCACCATCCCCACAAGAGGAGATAACATACTTGATCTCATCATCACGAACATGGGAGCTCAATGTTCAACACCGGAGGTGTACCCCTCACTGGTGAGATCAGACCACAAACTAATCTCGCTGGAGGTCCTCATCCCACCCCCACCTGAAATAAAAAGACCACAGTAAAGAACTTCTCAAAAGCCGACTTCACACTTCTAAAGACTAGTGTGGTCTCCTTTAAGGCCCCGAGCATGGAAAACAGTACTCAAGCCGCTGAATCACTTACAAATGCCTTCTACCAGCACCTGCAGGACTGCATGGATAAGGCAATCCCAAGCAAAACAAAGACTCTTTGTACCAAAGGCAAGCGTCCAGTCTGGTGGACCCCAGCCATAAACAAACTCTACAACAAAAGGAGGAAGCTACTACAAGATAGAGCAAAATCCTTAAAAGGTAAGACACCCTTGATCACTATAAGTAAAAACTAAGAGCTCTCATAAAATCATCCAAAGCAAATTTCGAGAGAAAAATAGCTAAAGACTCAAAAGACAATCATAAGGCCTTCTTTAGCTATGTTAGAAACCTGGGAGGAAACTCCCAGATATGCTCAGAGCTAGTTCAAAATGATGTGAAGATTACTGATCCTACAGACATTGCCAACATACTGGCTGACAGGTTCAGTGCAAACTTCTCCCCTCCCCAAAAGGAGAGATATCTATACCAAACGATTGCAGCCCCCAAACATCTCCAGCGCCCAAGTGAGAACTGCTCTCTCCAAAGCAAAAACACAGCATCCATGGGACCTGATGGTGTCCCCGGCTGTGTGCTCCATGAACTCAATGAGGAATTAAACCCACAGCTAGGACAGCTGTTTAATCAAAGTCTTACCTCTGGATACGCACCCAGGAGTGGCGCACTGCAACTGTGGTACCACTTCACAAAGGCGGTGCCTCCACCGACCCTGGAAATTACCGCCCATTAGCTTGACAAGCCTTATCTGCAAAGCCATGGAGAGGATCATAATGGACCTCATAAATAAAGACATAGGGAATTTGCAGACTTTGGATCCAACCCAGTTTGGCTTTGTCAAAGGCAGATCATGCCTTTTAAACTTGGTTGACTTTTTCAAACAGTCACCAAAGCCATTGATGAGGAAAGGCAGTCCATACAGCCTACCTCGATCTGGCTAAGGCCTTCGATACAATACCCCATTCGGGTATCATTGAAAAACTCATCAGCTTAAATGTCAACCCATACATCACAAGATGGGTTGCAAACTGGCTGAGTGACAGAACCCACAGGGTCAGAGCTGCTGGCGCCATGTCAGACTCAAAGCCTGTCACAAGTGGTGTCCCACAGGGATCAGTCCTGGGCCCACTCTTGTTTGGCATCTACTTTTCAAGTACAAGCAAACACAGGAGGGTTATGGCTGACAAAGTTTGCAGATGACTGCAAACTGGGCCATAGTAGAAAACACATCTGACACAGATATCCTTCAGAAGGGTCTCACAGAAACGGATAACTGGTGCCAGAGCCACGGCCTAAAGTTAAATGCCAAAAATGCATAGTCATACCCTTCGGAAAAACAAGGTTACCCTAGCTACCAAATAGGTGGCAATCCACTGAGCACAGAAGAAGTTATCAGGGACCTGGGGACCCAGGTTGATAGTAGTCTGTCATTCGACACCCATGTAGCTAAAGTAGTTAGGAAGACCTTCTACATTGCCCACCTTATCATGAAGGGATTCTCATCTAGATCAAGGGAGGTCATAGTCTCCCTTTACTCATCACTCATCAGACCAATGATTGAGTACAATGCCCCATTCGGAATGTATCTGACCCGACACTTGCAGCAGCTGGAGAGGCCACAAAAGTTCCTCACCAAAAGGATAAAGGGTCTCAAAAATCTGTCCTATGCTGCCCGACTGAAAGAACTCCAGCTCTATTCAGTCGCCACCGCTTGCTCAGAGGTGACCTTTGCCTAACATACAAGGCCATGTCAAACCCAGATTTGATGAATATGCTTCACCTCAAAAAATCTAGATCCATCAGAGCCACAAGGGCGGGAGACTTAAACCTTGACACGGCTATTAATAGGACGTGCTGGAGGGATAGATTCATCACCCAAAGACTCCCTATGCTGTGGAACAAAATCCTGGTACATGTGAAGCAGAGCACCTCGCTGGCCTTGTTCAAGAGAAATCTTGACCAATGGATGGGAGATCGCAGATATACCCCAGGGATTACCTCAGTGTCACTGCTCGACAGAGGCACAGCAAAATAATGGGTATAGTTCCCCATACTAAAGGGGTGGCGTAAGCCACAAAACGATGGGCTAGGCTTGTAAATGCCCTCGGGCAGATAGCCTAGTATGAACCTATGAACCTATGAACCTATAATTGAGGAAAATAATGAGGGTCATACTAGCACAGGACCTAGACGACGTAATAGAATTAAAAGCTTTGCCAGAAATAAAGGAGGGCCTGGTAGTAACCAGTACAACCAAAGTTCTAACAACAAATCAGTTAACTACAGTAATGGCAATAATTTTTTAGGCCAACGCAACAGCAGGCCTTACATGAACAGGAGGAAGAATTAGACCAATCAGTTACAGACCTTGACATCAACAGGTCCCTGATACCTAGTCCACCTCCCTCACCTATTGCATATGCCCGCCCTGTTATACTTACCAACAGGAATAGGGACTTTAAGATCTACAATTTCTCTGACATCATTCTTGATGAGCAGCTAATTGAATTACTAGCTTTTGGTAATTCATTTGTTCCAAGTAGATCTGGAAGTATTTCTAGGGAAATTATAGAATTGAAATGTTTCGTGAGGAAACTGAATTTAAAACTAGTGTTTAATCAACAAAATGATGTGGTTAACCCAAATGCTGGTGGTGGTGCTGATGGACTACCGGTCTTGAAACTGGCCAGTGTGTTCAATCCACCACTACATGCAGCATTACAACTTTTCGAGAATATCTGTGAAGTGGACTTTAGGTACCTCGCTAGCAACAACAATGACAAGGAAAATAAAGGTGAATCTAACATCTCTAAGGAACAACTTACACTACTAGACGAGTTTTGCAGGTTACCTGTACGATTAATAAAACCTGATAAAGGTGGGGGGTTGGTGTTACTGGACAACCTCACATACAATGAGAAGATGGCTAGTGTTTTGAACACTAATGCTTACACAAAGTCTTCTAAGAGCGAGGTGAATGGTCAATATCATAGAATTAGGGGTTACTTTAGGGACTTGTTCCTGGCAGGAAAAATTGATATAGATTTGTATAACTATATTGATATAAATTGTCCTAAAATTCCTGTCATGTTTGGAATCCCTAAGATTCATAAGAACATTAATAACCCCCCTATGAGGGCCTTGATTGATGGGAGGTCATCTATTACATATCCCTGTTCAAAACTTATAACCAACATACTGGATAAATACATCAAAGCCATTACTAGCATTTGTAAAGACTCCTGGTCCTTCCTTGGTAACATCAGTGGTATTCCACACAATGGTGAGAACAATTTTTTAACCATTGATGTGGTAGACCTATACACTTCTATACCGCATCAGGAAGCGGTAGAGTGGATAGGTTCTATGCTTCAGGACTTTGGGGCCTCCAGATTGGAAGTAGACTTGGTGACGGAACTACTTGACATTGTTTTGACTTCCAACTATTTCACCTTTAATGGTGATTTTTTTCTTCAAAAACGTGGTGTAGCGATGGGCTCCCCTTGTGGGGCTGGTGTCGCTAACTACGTTATGGGTTACTGGGAGGCCAACATACTAAGGAAGATCCCTGGTTTGATGGAACCTGTTATGCACTATACCAGGTTCCTGGACGATATTTTTATACTGTTCAGGGGCTCGGAATTGGAAGCTGCAGGTTTTGTTGAAATTATGAATGCAACAACTGAATTTTTAAAATTCACATTTAAATTTTCAACACATGAGATTGATTATCTTGACGTCAAGTTGGTAAAGGACCCTACAAGTGGTGGATTAACGTCAACAGTGTTTAGAAAATCCACATACTGCAATTCTTTCCTACACTTCTCCAGTTTCCATCCGTACCAACAGAAACGGTCTATTGTAAAAGGACAACTGGTGAGGGCAGGAAGAATGTGCAGTACCATGACTGATTTCACTAAAGAATGTGAATTACTGAGGGAAATGTTTAGTAATCGAGGGTACCCTGACCAAATGTTACTAGACTTGATTGGGGAAGTCACTAATAAGAGAATTAATGGTTTCTACAAACCTTTACTACTCCAACAAGATCTTATACAATCTGATTCTAATACTAATGTAGCATCAGCTGAGGTCAACTTGAACAATGGGGAGACAGTTAAACTTATAACTTTAAGTGAAGAATGTGACTTTTCATTGAGTTTTATCACTACCTTTAGTAAAAACTCTAAAGGGATTCTGGCTATAATACGCAAAAACTGGCATTTTATTTCCTCAAATACCCTTTTGGCTGAAAAATTAGGTAGTAAACCTAGGTTTATTTTTAAGAGATCAAATAACCTTAAGGAATTGGTACAAAGGGATGTGTCCCAAAATACATTCCACAAAAGGAGAGGAATGTTCAAATGTGGCTTTTGCAAATTTTGTAATAGGGTCAGAACAGGTGAAACATTTATGGTCAGGGATAAAAAATATCATATCCGTTTCCCCCTAAACTGTGAGAGCAAATCCATTATATACATAGCCATGTGTGATTGTTGCCAAGCGTTCTACATCGGAAAAACGGACCGTAGAGTCCGAGACCGAATGTATGAACATATGTATGCCATCAAGAATGACAAGAGTGATAATGCATTGGCAAAACACATAGGCTTGAACCCGGGTCATAGTTTTCAGTTTATGGCCATTGACCAAGTACCATTGAAGATTAGGGGTGGCCCTTTTTCTTTAATCTTGGAGAATCGAGAATTAGAATGGCAGTTACGCCTGGATGCGTTTAGGCATCCTGGCTTGAATAACAACTGTAATATTGCCCCTGTACTGAAACTAAGAAGTTATCTTAGATAGGTTATTGGGGCAATACAGGCTCCCACTTATTGGAGGTCATTATGTTTGTAATATGCATATAGAAATTGTGTAGCTGACGACTTTATTTGTATGTATAGAGGTATGTCGTAGGACTATAGATATGATACTTATTTTCATTTGCAGAAAATAAGTATTGTAGTACCGTTAGGGCCCAAACAAATTTGAGTTATGATGGTTTTAAAGCCCAGATAATAATTTTCCACATATAAACTAATTGCATTAATAATATATAAGTGTAGTACTTTGTAATTGCAGGTGCATATATTCTTATCTAGGGCAGCTGGTTCTTTGTACATATATGTATCTTATATACATTTTTTACACATATTTTTTTACACATGCTTTTATATAAAACTTTTTTATATTTTTTATGGTTCACAGAAGATAGGCACAGAGGCGTATTGATATTTGTGTATAATATGTGATTTAAAATTTAATTTTTTCCTTCAGGAAATTGGAAGATGTCACTTCCTGAATTTTCTGATATGTATGGAGTGCATTTTTCAGATCACATTTCCTCTGATGAAGCCACAGAATGCTGTGGTGAAAACGTTTTGTTGTCTTTTATAAATAAATTGCATTAAGGATACTTCTCTGAGTTGTTTTCTGCTGACAAGGACCTCGTTTTGGCGGTATCATATTATTAAGAACAATGAGAAAGACATTTGTGAACTGAATGAAGCTATAGAGACATATAATAACAGGATTGTTAATGATTTAATGTTCACAGTTGAAAACGAAAAGAAAATATATTATGATATCAGGGTACAGATGGATAGAAAATGTCAAGATATACTTGCCAGAAAACACAAAAAATTAAATTGTGACATTAAGGAGTACCAGGAAGGTCAGCAATACCCTGCACCTCCACCTACCCGCTCTACATACCTGAGAGATAGTAGCAGATTTTTTGCTTCCAATTCTGGTAATTACTCTGAAGGTAACAATGGTAGTGGGCAAGGGGGTGAGATGGTTGGTAGAGATGTGGATAGTCATGAACCTCTTCCTAGGCATTCGGAGAGGATTTGTAATCAACAAAACAACAAAGGAAATAACCATTTTTACAGGGGATTTCATCCACAGAGAGGGGGAGGGGGTTACAACAACAACAGGAACAAGAACTGGTAGCCCCCATACCTGCTATGATTGTACATCATAAAGGGGACAACTACGGAGTCATTAGTAGGTCCGTTTTTTACATTTACAACTATAGTAATACAACAGTGATGGAAACCTTTTTCAGCTTCTTTACTAAGGGCTTTAAATATGTTCCCAAATGAACTAGCAATATAGCTAGGGTTATCATGGACCTTAAAATCTTTATAAGGAAGCTCAATCTAGAGAATTTATATGGAGCGGATTCCAGCAATGGGGATAGATCTATACCCAGCAGGTCCAGTATTTTCAATCCTCCTATACACCCTCAGTTGAGAAACCTGGAACTAAGAATAGAGAAGCAAATTAGGGAGACATCAAGATATAAGAAATTTACACAGAACCTTGATTTACCTGAACATGACTTACTTATGCAACTCAGTAAAAATTCTAATGTTCGAGTTATGGAGCTAGACAAAGGGGGAGGTATAGTCCCTATGGATAAGATTGTGTATGAGGGTAAAATGAACTCCATTTTGTATGAAGAAACCCACTATAGGCAAGTATCAATCAACGAGATTAATATATCTTATAAAAAAATTGACATAGCTATTAAAGACCTATTTGATCAAGGGGTTATATATTATAACACCTATTTATATTTGGAGAACAAGAACTCGAGGGTGCCCTCTATATTTGGAGTACCCAAAATACACAAGGATGTCAACAACCCCCCCCCCCCACACACACACACACACAGTCAGGCCCATAGTAGCTGCTCAGGGATCTAAGATTTCACCCTTATCCAAGTTTCTGGACTGGAAATTAAAACAGCTATGGGGCAGAGACAGGTATCTACTCAAAGAATCATGGGAATTCTTGGGTAAAATCACCCCTGAATTAAATGTTCCAGATTTGAAATTCCCTACTATAGATGTAGTTGATCTTTTTTTCTGTTATACCTCACGAAACAGGCGTAGCCTGGTTGGAGGAAGCACTCAGAAACATCCCTGGGGCTAGTGACAATGATATATTTCTTATTATGGAACTAGCTGACCTTGTTTTACATAATATTTTTTTGTATTTTTCTGGGGAATATTTTAAACAAATAACTGGAGTTGCTATGGGAGCCAACTGTGCCCCCAGCTATGTAGATATTGTCCTTTCTGTATGGGAGAAGAAACATGTTTTTAAAAGTGAATATTGTAAATATTGGAGCCTATACACTAGATTCTTGGACAATGTCTGCATTTTTGGATAGATACTCAAGGACATTTACAGGAGTTTATGAGTCACTTAAATCAAAGTACTAGTTTCTTGACCTTTACACATCAGGTTACAACACAGCAGGTCAACTATTTGGATGTGTCCTTAAAAGTAGATGAAACAGGTTTCAAATCTACTATCTACAGGAAACCGACTTTTTCCAACACTTACATTCAATACACTAGTTCCCATCCCATATACCAGAAGAAAGGTATAGTCAAGGGACAATTTGTTACAGCATCCCGAATGACCTCTGATGACAATGATTATAATCTAGAATGTCAAAAATTGACCTTGATGTTTCAAGAGAGAGGATATCCAGAAGATTTTATTACAAACATAAGTAATGAAGTGAGGGATGGTAAGAATAATAAATATAAATCCATCCTGGGTACAGGAAACATCCATCCATCCACAGTTAGTAGCAGTGTTCAAAATTCACTAGCAGGATTTAACAGAGCCTTTATTACAGACTATAGTGTCAAATCTGGAGTAATTAAAAACATAGTGGAAAAAGAATGGGAAAGCTTTTGTGATTTTACTGACCTCCCTAACTTAAAAGGGAAAACAGTGAAAACTGTTTTTCACAAGGGGAGTAACATTAAAAATTTATTGGAACAAGGAGGATGTGTTAATGTATTTTCCAATCAACGTAGAGGCACATATAAATGTGGGGCCTGCACACAATGCAAGAATATTTCCCATACTGATAAAGTATTTATTTCAGCTAGAAATAGGTGGATAATAGCATCCACTTATTCTAATTGCAATACACAGGGGTTAATATATATTGCTATGTGCCAGATGTGTGATGGGTTCTACGTCGGGAAAACAGAAAGACACTTGAGACGTAGAATATATGAACACTTGTACGAAATTCAGAAACAAAATTCCAAAAATGCTTTGTACAGGCATACCTTAGTGTGCGATCTAGCTAAGTTTGTGTTTTTTGTTTTGGAAATTTTGCCCAGGGAAACTAGAGGTGGCCCTTGGGAAACAAAATTAGAGTATCGGGAGACATTGGCAAATCATACTGGAAGCTAATAGAATACCAGGTTTAAATGGCAATATATCTATTGTGCCACTGCTCAAGTTAAGAGCAGCAAAACTGAAAATGTATATAAATTTTAAAGCTAACATTCATGGTATTTTGTGTATAAGATATATAACACATGTATTTTTTAGTTTAACATCACATATACATTTTTTATGTTTTAAATATTAGGTTGTATGTTAGGTATTTCTTGTCAGAAATATTGTAAATTGTCTAACAATAGACTGTAGTCAAAGGAGCCAACAATACAAATGTTTTTAATAGAAATTGGTGCTTTAAATACTAATTGTTCATTGTTTTTTTCAGTGAATGTACCTTGTGACTAGTATTTAAACAGCTTTTGAGTTTTTACTTGTGTATCTGATGAAGTCAAGGATTTTGACTGACGAAAACGTTTTATATGGTTATTACTGGCGTTTATTTTATTAAAGCTTTAGTGGCTGCGGTTTCGCCTTCAGACTGAATTTCTTTTTGGATATTACTTAGAAAGCAGTCTTTATTAAAAAATAGTTTTTTATTACTTTTTTTCTTTTTCTTAATAAGAATGCAAAGTGATCTTTGATATGGATCCATACCTCTCAACCTCTCAGTGCAAGAAATCTGGACAAAGCTAAAAATATTCGGGGGAGGGGCAAAGGCCCAAAAAAAGGACTTATTTTAAATATTATGCCTATAAACATAGAAAGTTGATAGAATAACAGATTTTGCATAAGCATGAATTTTCTGAAGGATATGGAGTTTGAGAATCAAATATTTTGTCATTATTTAATGTAATTTAGTGGCTTCAGTCTTCAATGATTTGCCAAAAAAACATAAATTGTTTGACTAAGGGACCAAAAATATGAGGCAAAAACTGGACATTCTGCAAAAATCAGGACAGTTGAGAGGTATGTATGGATCTTACATAAGTTGTGAAAACAGACCATTTTAATAATTTATGTGTCAATATCTAGAGCAGTCATTCCTGTAAAACTAGTTTTCCCTTTTTGCTGATATATATATTTATATATATATATATATATATATATATATATATATATATATATATATATATATATATATAGACAGATATTTATATTTATGAACATGCAGAGTGGTCAGAATAGGGTCAGATGACAAACACTTGCAGAATGTATTTCATAAACTACTATGTAAGGTTCCCCTGCAACTTTAGAAGGTGATACTGTCACTGCATTTATTGGGTTTAACTATTTGGGTTGACATAATGGTAAAGGTAGTTACCTCAGAGACACAAGCTACAGGTTTTGTTTCTTCCTCTGGATTAGCTAGGCATGTAATAATTTGCAGACTGATTGTCTGGTTTAACTGGCTGTGTAGCTTAGTCGACTAAGTGATTTTTTTTTTTTAACTGTACAATCTTGGTTTTAACATTTTTCTTCTTTGTTTAATCATACACATACTAAATAAAACGTGTTACTTTAATCAAGAATGCTGTTTACAGAATCTTTATGGGTACAGTTTTGTGCCCATTTGTGCTGACTTTTTCATGGGTTATTTAGAGGAAGTATCAATTTATGACACTAACTATAATATTTTTACGTATGCTATGGATATTTGGCATCATTGTTAAGATGTTTGATAGTTTGGACTTCTGATTTAACAGATTTGTTTGTGCAATATTTTAATGAATACAAATAGGGGTTATGTTTCAGCATTGGTTATTATCAGATACAATTTTCTCATTTAGATATTATTATTATTATTATTAAACAAGAAGATGACACAGTATGCATTACTCTATTTAGGAAAAAAATTCACAAAAATTCCTAACTGCAGGCTACATGTCATCATCCTTTGTACATTATTAATAATATTTCTTTGTCTCAATTTTGTGCAGTAGAGAAAATTTGTTCTAAAATAGTGGACTATCAGGTTTGTTCACAAGATTTCCGCAATAGATTTTTGTTATGAGGATATTCTAAAAACACAGGTGTTAATATAAGCAAGCTCTAAAAATAGATCATAATTGTTGCAATATTCTATCAAAAGAGTAAACCTGATTATATCATTGCCTACTACATTTGGATACATTTCCAAAATTGTTCAGTCTGTAATACATAAACATTTGGATATTTTACTGCTTTTTAAGGAATTGTCATAAGTGTTACAGACTACATGTAAATGTGTACATAGAAGGGGTAAATCCTTTATTGGGAATTTTAGTTCCTGTAAGAAAATGAGTGATCCCATATCTATTACACATCAGAAAATGGTACAAAGTACCAATTTTTAGAATGGTTTTCTTGTGGTCATTGTTCAGCCAATGTTCTAAAGTTTTTGAAATTAGATGTTGGATTACCTGTGTTACTAGGTGGTTAATTTACCTGGTTACTGATACATTTTCAGCTTTTTATGTTGGAAAAACTTCCCAATAGTTTAGATGCAAAATTTATAAACATCTTATTTGATGTAAGGGGAAACTAATGCTTTATATAAACAAGTAAAACATCGGGAGATGTATTTACATTTATTGATATTGAAAATATTTATGTCAAATAAATGAGGGTGGGCTAACATTTCATCTTATACGGAACATAGTCCATTGTTAAGTTAGGGGCTTTATATTCACCAGGACTGAATGATTTAATCTAAATCTGTGTATATTTTTTTGCCAGCAGATAGTGATGCTATTTGCTTTAGCAGTATTTTTCTTTTTATTTATGTATTTAGTGATTATCATATTATGATTAATTAGTAGAAAATTATAAATAACATTTATTGTTAAATGTTTATTAAAAGATATTTATTATTAAAACTGTAGTAAAACACAATTGTTTTTGATAACAACTCATGACTGGTTAGTGAATTACATTAGGCTGACATTTTTCTATATGAGTGAGTTTTGTCCATTGCATTAAATTATACTGAAGAAGTCTTTGGCCAAACTAGTTTTTTGTCATCTGTAAAAGATTGGTCTGCAGAACATGGACGAGTAGCTTTCCTTTGAATAGATGCTAGCTTGTTGTATTTTGGCTCTGTAAACTGCAGATCATGAGTTTGAATTTTGTGTTATCTTGTTTGAGGGTGTGTTTCAACTCCTCTATTACTCAGACTCAGGGCAATTTTGGGGTTGGTGGTTGGCTTAATGGTTAAGGCACAAGGTACAGGGCTGGATTCTCCTTCTTGGCCACTTTCTGGGAGATGGGGGTTAGTATAGTGCCTAAGATGTTTAGCTCACAGATACAAGGTGCAGGCTTTGATTCTCACCTTTGAAACAAAATTGGCTAGGCTTAAAATTGCCTGCAAGGATAACAAGTCCAGTACTTGCCCATGAACCTATAATAAATAAACCTAACAAGGAAGTATACAAAGCTGATGTATTGTCTACAGCATATCTGAAGGAATACTAAGACAATATTCTGTATCAGGTCTATCAGTCTGGCCCAGAGGTTTAAGACAATGTGTTACCATGTAGCAGGCCTGGGTTGGGTTACCTAGTTAACAAATTGTTGTTATGAAAATCAGAACTGGTTCTCTATTTACCATGCCAGAAGAGAAAATGCATGATTTTACCTGCCACACTGAAAAGGAAGTTCAATATTCAACTGCTTAAAGTATGTTAATGACAGGATAGCCACATAACAAGGAAAAAAGTTACATTACCATTTCAAGTGTATTACACTTCTTATGATAAATCTCATGAGACACAAGGACTGAGGCTTAAATCCAAAAGAGTATTTGTGCTAAACCTAATAATAGCAGATGCTGGAAAGAATCCTTGAAGCATACTTGTGCAACTGTAAAGTGTGAAGAAATGAAACATGACATAATGTTGTGGAAAGAAATTTTTTGTTAAATAGAACTGAGGATAAATGTACTAAACTAAACTCATTATGATGCCTCATGAAATTCCAGAGTAGACCATGATGTAAACAGCAGATGATTTATTTCATTTTAAAGACAGCCAGTGTTCTCATCGGTCCCAAACACGGATAAATGGGGAGGGTTGCATCAGGAAAGGCATCCGGCACAAAATTTTGCTAAATCATACATGCAGACAACAGTACAGATATACATACCTGATCAGTCGAGGCCCAGGTTAACAACGACTGCCACCAGTACTGTTGGCCAACAGGGTGCTGGGAGAAATTGGGCTACTGTTGACCGAAGGAGGAGAAGAGGGGGAAGGCATGCCCGAAGGTGGGTAAAGGCTAGGACTGTGATAGTAAGGGTCAGAACTTTGAATGTTAGCAGTATGACTAGTATAGGGAGAGAGCTAGCTGATATGATGGACTGAAGGAAGGTCGGTATATTGTGTGTGCAAGAGACCAGATGGAAGGGGAGTAAGGCTAGATGTATCGGAGGTGGGTTCAAATTGTTTTATAATGGTGTGGATGTGAGGAGAAATGGTGTAGATGTTATCCTGAATGAACAGTATGCTAAGAGTGTTTTGGAGGTGAAAAGAGTGTTGGATAGAGTGATGTTTATGAAGCTGGAAATGAATGGTGTAATGATGAATGTTGTTAGTGCATATGCTCCTCAAGTTGGGTGTACGATGGATGAGAAAGAAAACATTTGGAGTGAGTTGGATGAAGTGGTGAAGACTGTACGCAAGGGTGAGAGACTGGTGATTGGAGCAGATTTCAATGGGCATGTTGGTGAAGGGAACAGAGGGGATGAGGAAGTGATGGGTAGGTATGGTGTTAAGCAAAGGAATGCAGAAGGTCAGATGGTAGTGGATTTTGAAAAAATGATGGACATGGCTGTGGTGAATATGTATTTTAACAAGAGGGAGGAGCATAGGGTGACATACAAGAGTGGAAGAAGATGCACACAGGTGGATTATATCTTATGTAGAAGGGCCAGTCTGAAGGAGATTGGAGAGTGGAAAGTGGTGGCAGGGGGAAGTGTAGTTAGGCAGCATAGGATGGTGGTTTGTAGGATGACATTGGTGATCAAGAAGAGGAGGAGGAGTGTGAAGGCAGCACCAAGGATCAAATGGTGGAAATTGAAAAAGGGTAATATTGTGAGGTGGAGTTCAGGGAAGCGTTAAGACAGGCACTGGGTGGCAGTGAAGAGTTACCGAATAGCTGGGTAACTACAGCAGAGCTAGTAAGAGAGATGGCTAGAAAGGTGCTTGGTGTGACATCTGGAAAGAGGAAGGAGGACAAGGAGACCTGATGGTGGAATGAAGAAGTACAGGAGAGTATACAGAGAAAGAGATTGGTGAAGAAGAAGTGGGATTGTCAGAGAGATGAAGAAAGTAGACAGGAGTATAAGGAGATGAGGTGCATGGCAAAGAGAGAGGTGGCGAAGGCTAAGGATAAGGTGTATGAAGAGTTTTATGAACGGTTGGACACTAAGGAGTGAGAAAAGGACCTGTACTGATTGGCTAGACAGAGGGTCAGAGCTAATAAAGATGTGCAGCAGGTAAGGGTGATAAAGGATAATGAGGGAAATGTACTCACAAGTGAGGAGAGTGTGTTTAGCAGATGGAAAGAGTACTGTGAGGGGCTGATGAATGAAGAGAATGAGAGAGAGAGAGAGAAGGTTGGATAATGTGCGGATAGTGAATCATGAAGTGCAGTGGATTAGAAAGGAGGAAGTAAGGACAGCTATGAAGAGAATGAAGAATGGAAAGGCTGTTGGTCCAGATGACATATCTGTGGAAGCATAGAGGTGTTTAGGTGAAATGGCAGTGGAGTTTTTAACTAGATTATTTAATGAAATCTTGGAAAGTAAGAGGATGCCTGAGAAATGGAGAAAAGGTGTTTTGATACCGATTTTTAAGAATAAGATTGATGTGCAGAGCTGTAGTAACTACAGAGGGATTAAATTGATCAGTCACAGCATGAAGGTTTGGGAAAGAGTAGTGGAAGCTAGGTTAAGAAGAGAGGTGATGATTAGTGATCAGCAGTATGGTTTCATGCCAGGAAAGAGCACTACATATGTGATGTTTGCTCTGAGAGTGTTGATGGAGAAGTACAGAGAAGGTCAGAAGGAGTTGCATTGTATATTTGTGGACTTAGAGAAAGCATATGACAGGGTGCCTAGAGAGGAATTGTGGCATTGTATGAGGAAGTTGGGAGTGTCAGAGAAGTATGTAAGAGTGGTACAGGATATGTACAAGGGTAGTGTGACAGCGGTGAGGTCTGCGGTGGGAGTGATGGATGCATTTAAGGTGGAGGTGGGATTCCATCAAGGATCAGCTCTGAGCCCTTTCTTATTTGCAATGGTGATGGACAGGTTGACAGATGAGATCAGACAGGAGTCTCCATGGACTATGATGTTTGCAGATGACATTGTGATCTGTAGTGAGAGTAGGGAACAGGTGGAGGAGATCCTGGAGAGGTGGAGATATGCTCTAGAGAGAAGAGGAATGAAGGTCAGCAGGACTAAGACAGAATATATGTATGTGAATGAGAGGGAGGATAGAGGAATGGTGAGGATGCAGGGAATAGAGGTGGCGTAGGTGGATGAGTTTAAATACTTGGGATCAACAGTTCAGAGTAATGGTGAGTGTGGAAAAGAGGTGAAGAAGAGAGTACAGGCAGGATGGAGTGGGTGGAGAAGAGTGTCAGGAGTGATTTGTGACAGACGAGTACCAGTAAGAGTGAAAGGAAAGGTTTACAAAAGGGTAGTGAGACCAGCTAAGTTATATGGGTTGGAGACAGTGGCATTGACAAAAAGGCAGGAGTCAGAGCTTGACGTGGCAGAGTTGAAGATGTTAAGATTTGCAATGGGTGTGACAAGGATGGACAGGATTAGGAATAAGTATATTAGAGGGTCAGTCCATGTTGGAATGTTTGGAGACAAAGCCAGAGAGCCAAGATTACGTTGCTGAGGAGGGATGCAGAGTATATTGGGAAAAAGATGCTAAGTATGAAGATAAGGTATATGGATGTGGTGAGAGAGGACATGCAGGTGGTTGGTGTGACAGAGCAAGATGCAGAGGACAGGAAGAAATGGAAACAGTTGATCCGCTGTGGCAACCCCTAACGGGAGCAGCCGAAAGAAGAAGAAGAAGCGTTCTCATCTGCTTGTTTACTACTCTAAGTGTCCTGAATTCATCAAGTTGGAAGATATGCTGTTATCTGTCATCACAATGAAGAAACTATTTTTTCTCACCACCGAGTCACTGCAAGCTTATTACTGATAATGATCCTCAGCTTGTTAGCAAATAATTTTCTATATTTATAAAATATAAAAATTTCCTCACATATACTCTTCAGCATGGCATCCACTTTAAATAGAGTTGTTAAAAGTGTAAAATATGAAAATAAACAGATTATTTGCAAAGAAGACTGGTTATTTAATGCTTTAGTATATAAAGTTCCACTAAAGCCTACAAATCTCTCACCTTTATAGCTGTTGATGAGAAGGAGAATGAAGTAAAAGTTACCTGCACCATCTGTGCTATATCAACACAAGAATATGCCAAATATGCAGTCTGTTTGGCAAAAAGCTGAACAAAACAACCATATTAATGTTAGATATCAGCTAAGATTCTGCCTAGAGTTAAGGTTTGGTGAAAAAACTCAAGGTCTACTGACCATTAATGAGATCAGTGCTTTGGCGCTCATTTTGGAATTTACAGGTGACATTGTAGTTATCCATTTCTTTCATGGAGGTATGGAAGATAGGACAGAATTTAATTTAGAGGGGCAGTTTATTCTATGACATGGCAACATTTGAGATATGAAGTTCTCATATTTCACTTTATGTCAGCATTAATTTATATAGAGGCCAAGCACCATCTTGTGTTCATATCACTAGGTTGTGTTCTAAGCAAAGACTATAAAACAGTAAGAGATCTTTTAAAACTTGGTTTGTCAGGCATATGGCTTGGATAAGAAGTTAATAGGCTACCAAGAAGTGAGGGACCTGCTTTGGGATTTGTATATAAGACAAGCTTTGAAGGGCTTGAATTCTCTTTCTGAGGAATCTTTGTACCTTCTGTTGCTGATTTAGATGGCATGTTACAGAAGAGAGTAAAGTGTTCTATAATTGCTTTAATCTGAGATGTGTACAGGGTGACTATTACTTCTCTGGCATGGTTCTCCATCAGACAGAGGATCATGTGGGTCACTCCATATGCTTTGCTAATGAAAGAGGCTACATAGGTATGAGATGGAAATCATCATCAACAAAAAACTCTAAAGTATTTTGATATTTTGTTAAGTATTAGTTTTTGCCTAACAATAAGGTAAAGGGTGGTGGAGGTGTGCTTCCAAATGCCATAATGCTGCTCTGTTTGACTTTTTAGACCAAGTCACTTCTACTGCACCATCTACAGGTAACATTAAGTGGTATTTGAAGGGTTAGGGTATCAACAGGTTTAATGACAATACTAATAAGTTTGCAACCATTGTCATACTTAACGAGTCAGACAATGGAATCAGTTTTAATGTCCAAGCTATAATGTTCACTTTTAGAAAAAAAAAAGAAATCAAATAAGTTATTGAAACTGTGAGTTGTCACTGTTTGAAATTACTGCATGATTTTGCTGGCTTTTCAATTATCAATGAATGAACTGGATTTTGAGTCTGGTCTTTAGTGATGGAGGGACTGAAATATAGAATACAATAACAAGTACAGATCCTTGAGAGAATCCACTAAGAGCAGATGATGGTGAAGATAGGAATCTTCTCAAAAGAGTTTTGTGTTGAACAGTTTAGCTATATCCATGGTTGCTATAATAGACAGAGGAACCTTTCTCTGGGGTAACAGTTACAGTCTAAAATAATTTTATGAGGTATTTTCTCCTGTCTACCCGATGAATGGGCATCTTGCAGCAATGCAGCGATTGCCTCATGTACATAGACAACCCTCTCCTCCTACCACCCAACACTACAAACTGTGAGAGATGCACTTATATAGCCAAACTGGAAGCAAAGCTTTCTTCACCCAAGACTGGACTAGACAGTCAAGAGGAGAAGGTAAACATTTGCAACACACCACACTCATCACATAGTCCCTCAAAACCTACACCAGCAAAACACATACATAGAAACAAAAAACACACACCTACATTCATGGAGGCTCTCAATAGAAATCTGCTCAAGCAACAGAGACCTCCAAAGCAGGAACGCAAGCAACCTCCACCCCCCAACACAAACCAAATGACACATAGCCCACAAACTCAGTGTGTCACTCAACCATAGCCCATAAGGCATAACAACGTACCCAACTCTCTAGTCATAGGTGACTCTATAGTCAGGCACACTGATGTTCCACTCACCAGGCTAAACAAGGAGAAAGTTACTGTCATCTGCCTGTTGGGTGCCAGGTCTGCAAGGCCATGGAATGTGTCATCATGGAACTTATAGACAAAGACATTGGTAATCTCCAAACTCTGGACCCCACCCAGTTCGGGTTTGTAAAAGTCAGATCATGTCTCCTAAACCTGATAGACTTCTTTGAAGCAGTCACCAAAGCTGTAGACAATGGTAAGTTGGTTCACACAGCCTATCTAAATCTCGCCAAGGCTTTTTACACCATCCCCCACTCTGGAATTATAGATAAACTCACTAAACTAGGTATCAATCCTTATGTCACAAAATGGGTTGACAAGTGGTTCACTGACAGAACCCACACTGTGAAAGTAGCAGACTCCAAATTTGACTTCAGACCAGTGACAAGTGGAGTACCACAGGGTTCAGTCCTGGGTCCTGTCCTGTTTGGTACCTACTTTTCTGAAGTATACACTAACAAAGAAGGTCTTTGGCTAATGAAGTTCACAGATGACTGCAAACTAGGAGCCGTAATCAAAACTCCTAATGATGTGGACATCCTACAAAAGGGCCTCACGGAGACAGATGCATGGTGTCAAAGCCATGGCCTCAAGCTCAATGCCATGAAGTGCACTGTCATCCCCTTTGGTAAAAACACTGTACCCATGAGCTACCACATAGGTGGTAGTCTACTTAACACCAAAGTGTAATAGGAGACCTTGGGACACAGGTGGATAGTAGTCTTTCCTTTGATAATTACATCACCACAGTAGTCAGGAAATCCTTTTATGTGGCATAACTCATCACAAAAGGTTTCTCATCCAGGAAAAAAGAGGTCATTGTTCCCCTCTACTCATCACTCATTAGACCCATTATAGAGTACAGCACCCCTTTTGATATGTACCTAAAAAGACATCTACAACAACTAGAAAGGCCACATAAATACCTCACAAAGAGGATTACCAGCCTCAAACAGATGCCCTACGCAGACCGTCTCAAAAAACTCCAGCTTTACTCCATCACATATCGCCTACTCAGAGGCAATCTCTGCCTGACATACAAAACTATGTCAAACCCAGAGCTGTTGGACATGCTCCACTTAAAGAAATCCCAATCCCTCTGAGCTACACCCTCTAGGGACCTAAACCTTGTCACTACAATAAACAGAACATGCTGGAGTGATAGGTTCCTGTCCCAGAGACTTCCCATAATCTGGAACAAACTACCTATCTATCTCAAACAAAGCTCCTCATTAGCACTCTTCAAGAAAAATATATATTTTTTCAAAACAGTTTTATTAGAATTAAAATTGAAAAATAAATATGTACATTAGAAATTAACAATTTTCAAATATAGTCAAATAATGATACAGCAAACATAAATAAACTATATACAAAGACATTCTCAACAATTATAAATCGATTAAATAATTACTTTTGTAATAAATTGTAGACTTTTTCCATATATTGCATTTAACAGTATTCCGAGTAGATCTTGATTTGATAGTTAAATATTCCAAATTACAGACTTCCAGAAATAAAGTTTTGAATTCTTGAATTGATGGAGTAGTACTGGATTTCCAGTTTCTTGTAATTATTTTTCTGGCAACTGATAATATTGTCCAGACTAAAGACTGATTAACTTTGCTTATACAGTTAGGTACTAGAGTATTGAAAATAACAAGTGACTTGGTGAGAGTAAAATTATCTGTGAAAATAGCTTGTAAAAAGGAATTAACAGTTTTCCAAAAATCATTTAAAATTACACAGTCATATACCATGTGAGCTCATTCTGCATTTACTTCTTTATTACGCCTCCAACAGTTGACATTACTGTTGTTAAATTTACTAAGAGAGAACGGGGTAATAAAAGATCTGTGTAAATATCTCCAAGTAAAAATTTTCCATTTCAATGATGAGGTAGTAAGACTAGCTGATTGTAATATGTTTATTTTATCATTTTCTGTAGGAGAATGATTATTAACTAAAGTAAAGTAGCTCCAATTGGTATCTGAAACAGCTTCAAAGTCAAGTTTAATTATTTTATATATGTGAGATAATATATTTTTGGTAGTAGATTTATGTTGTACAGATAAAACCATATATTGAATAATCTTAGGCATTGAATTCTTGGTTGTAAAAGGCATAGTATTGAACTTATTTAAAATATATTTCCTTGCTTCATGTAAGTCCAACCAAGAAAGTGAGACATCTTCATATTCATTTTTAAGTATGTTAATAGATTTTAAGTCATTATTTGACATCATATGAAACCAAAACATTATTTTTTTCTTTAAATGAACACATTTCTGTATAATCAGAAATAGAATCTAACACTGTGTGTGTAGGCTATTGGAAATAACAGAAATAACCAATCTTTAAAATTATTAAATTTAAACATTAAATTTCTGAAAGATTTCAATAAAAGAGTCATATAATTTGATTTAAAATTCTGAGTATTATTAAAAGTAATCTATTCTTTTAAAACCCATATGAAAGTATTATTTAACAGGTCTATTTTTTGGGATCTGTTGTTATTTATTGCTTTACAAACTAAAATTTCTAGAAATTTTTTCCATTTGGCTGAGTATTCTGGATCTATAAGAAGAGAAATAGTTTTAACCATTGATGAGATTGCATACATTTCTAAATTTGAGATAGCTATACCTCCATTATTCCAATTTTTCATATGAGTGGACCAAGCTATTCTGTGTTTGGTCGGGTACCATAAAAATGTATGCATCACAGAATTACATTTTTTAATAATATAGGTAGGAGGGGGTAAAGAAATTGATTGAATAATATATAAAATTTGGGGTAGAAAGATCATCTTAATTATTAAAAGTTTCTCATCCATTGAGAATGGGATCTTATTCCATTTTTGAGTAAGGTTTTCTATTACCTTTAGACGTTTGTTATAGTTTACTTGAACAATATATTTAATATTTTTAGTAATTACAATACCCAAATAACATATTTCTTCTGATTGTGTTATGTATTTTTTATAATCATCCTGTAAATCAAATTTCTTAGGGCCAATTATTAGTATTTGTGTTTTGTTATTATTAAAGAGTATCCCTGATTTTTTCTGAAAATACTCCATATCTGAGAATAATGCTCTGATGGAATTGTTATTTCCTTCTAATGTGAGTAGAATGTCATCAGCGAACATTTGTATTTTGGAGGATTTATTTGAGGTTAACTTGTATCCTTCAATTTCCACATTATTTCTTATCAAGTTGACCCAGGGCTCCATAATTAATGTAAATAATAAGGGAGATAATGGACAACCTTGTTTGGTGCCTTTAATAATGGGGATATTTTGAGAAATATTTGTTCCTGTTTTAATGTATGCTTGGCTACTTTGATATAATTGGGTTATTAAACTAATAAAATTATTTGAAAAGTTTAATCTTTCTAATAAAATAAATAAGTAGTCCCAATTAACTGAATCGAATGCACAATTTATATCTAGGCTGATTAATGTTAGATTTTTATTTAAAGGTTTAACTGAGTCTATTAGGTTCATAGGTTCATAGGCTGATACTAGGCTATCTGCCCTAGGGCATTTATAAGCCTAGCCAGAGTGTGTTTGGTTTTCACCACCCTTTTAGATTAGTTAACTGTGCCTCTGTATAGTAGGTCACAGAAGGTAGCCCTTTTAAGGTTAGTTTACTGTACCTCTGTCAAGCAGGGACACAAAACAGATCCCAGGGGTAAACTTACAATCTCCCATCCACTCGTCAAGATTTCTCTTGAAGAGGGTCAGTGAGGGGCTCTGCCTAACATGGATTGGGATTTTGTTCCAGAGTGAGGGGAGCCTCTGGGATATGAATCTGTCCCTCCAGCATGTCCTATTTATTTCTGTGCTGAGGTTCAAGTCCCTGGAGCATGTAGCTCTAAGGGATTTGGATTTCCTGAGGTGAAGCATGTCCATTAATTCTGGGTTGGACATGGCTTTATACGTCAGACACAGATCACCTCTGAGTAGGCGGTACGCAACTGAGTATAGCTGGAATTTCTTTAGCCGAACTGCATAGGGCATCTGTTTGAGCCCCTTGATCCTCTTGGTGAGGTACTTTTGGGTTCTTTCCAGTTGTTGCAGGTGTCGGGCAAGGTACATCCCAAATGGGGCTTTTAATATTATCATAAGAATATCTATTTATAATTAAACCAGTTTGATCTTCTACTAGGGATGGTAAAAAGATTTTAAGCATATCTGCAAATATTGACATAAACATTTTATAGTCAACATTTAACAGAGAAATTGCCCTATATGATGAGCAATGAATGGGATCATTATTGGATTTCAGGATGGGGGTGATAAAAGTGTACTTCCATGAGAGTGGCATTATATTTCCATTATGAGCAATACTGTATACCTTATGTAATAATTCTAGGGAATTCGAAGGCAAGATCTTATAGATTTCCAGAATAATGCCATAATTTCCTGGTGCCTTATTTAATTTTAATTTAGCAATTTGTGTTTCAATTTCTTTTAATGTAATGGGCTTGTCTATAATATTAGTTTGTTCATTCGAAAGTCTATTATGAATGTATTTATTAATAAAGGTTTTGATTTCTTCATTAGAATCAATTGTCTTGGTATGCTGATTTATATTAATGAAAAATTGTCTAAATTCAGTCAATATATTTTGTATATCTGATGGGCGTGCCTTCGTTGAAGGTTGCACGTCGAGTTGGCACCTCGGAGTTCATGAAAATCTACTGTCAGTCATTAGCGGACAGGAGTTCCGCTGTGGCGACCCCTAACCGGGAAAAGCCGAAAGACAAACAACAACATATTTTGTATATCTTAGACCGTCCTTTTTTTCTTAGGTGAATATATTTCATTTATATGATTAAATTTGGATAGTCTTTTAGTTTTGTTAGCTAACATGTTTAGTGATTGGGGATTAGTGGAAAATTGTATAAATTTAATTTTTTCTAAAGTAATCATGGTTTTATGGTTTAATATCTCTAGATATTTATTGTTTAGTAAGTTTATTTCCTTCTTTTTTTTCCATTGATATCAATTTCTCTCTCTTGATTCTGTTTTAAGATGTCTAACTTATTTTCTATGTCAAGTAGTTGTTCATCCAAACTTTTCTTTTTTTTATAAAACCAATTAAAAATTCTTCCAAAGAGATAAGCCTTAAGGGCATCCCATATATAGATTTCACTGGTTTCATTAGTAGTATTAGTGTCCATAAAATTCTGAGTTTCTAGATCTATAAATTCTTTAAATTCCTTTAACTTTGTAATATAGGCAGGTATTCTTATTTGGGTATTGTAATTACTGTTAACTATAATTTCAAATAGAATGGGATTATGGTCTGATAATGGACATGTAATTACTTTAGAAGGAGTCTATTAAATTATTAGAGAAAAAGAATATCAGTCCTAGAAAATGTATTATGTCTGTGGAAAAAAAAGTATATAATAAGGAACTAGGATTAGCGAAATAGCTTATATCTTTCAATAGATATATATCTGAGAATTCCTTTAATTTATTTGGCTGATGGTGAGATTCTTCTTTTATTTCATGAAGTTGAATCTTTGGTATCAAGAATACAGTTAATATCTCCTGCCATTATTATATTCCCTTTAGATAGTTGTATAATACGGTCTAGATGCTGTTTCACAGTGTTGGTTCCTATTCCTGGGATCCAATATATATTTACTAATGTAAAAATCTTCTTATTCAATTCAGTTGAAACAAGACAAAATATTCCTTTATCATCTCTAAATGTGTCAATTATTTTTGGGCTTGTTAAAGAATTGTTCCATAAAATTGCAACTCCTCTTTTTTTGAGTGTGTTCTGAACTTACTAGTACTTTGTATGATTTATTATTTAGTCTGACTATATCCTCATTTATTAAATGCATTTCTTGCAGAAATATGAATTGAGATTTATGTAGTTTGATGAATTTAAATAAGTTACCCCTCTTTCTAGGATTGTTTAGTCCATTAATGCTTAGAGAAATACCTCTTACTGAATTCATTTAAAGGAATATGAAAGGTATAAGAAAATTATTGACCAATTTAATTTATTATTGATAAATGTAGGAATACTGTATGATTCATTGTGTTTAAAGTCTAATACAGATGAAAGCAAAATATTATTTGTTTTTTTTTATCTGTGGTTGAGAACGTCAAAAGAATGAGTGTTATAAAATTCTGATAATAAGTGCAGAACATAAACTTCAGACTCTCCACGTTTTTAAATAAAATTAGAGCAATTTATTAGAGAAAAAGGTGAGCGCTTTCGCGTATCTCCAGATACGCTTCTTCAGACAATATACAGCTTAATGAAGCTAGAATTTATATAGCAAAAAGTAGTTCATTATTCAATCAATTAACTAATAATTCAATTATGCAGTTATGCATTCAAATTCATTAAAATTTTAAAGCAGTACAAAGACACAATGTGAAGAATGCATTTTGGTTTACCATTAGAACTATTTAAAGCTTGCTTTAAGGTATGCTAAACTGACAAACCATTCAAAGTTCATATTCACTTATAAATTTTCTTAAAAAGAGATTTTAAAACAAATATAAAAACTTTTTAAATAGATACTTAATGTACTGAAAGTTATATACTGCATTCTAAGAATAACCAAGTTCTATTTAGTATCTATAAAGCAAGATATAAGCAATATATTTATCTAGCATCATTATAATATAATTGCTATATAACTTGTTATGATAGATAATAATAATAATGCAATGTACAAGTATAAATCTATCAAAATATGTCATAAATAAATTAATGAAATTATCTATGCAATTTTAGAATAAATACAATAAATATCTAAAATCAAGTTCTGTCTTTAGGTCGTGATATAAATATAGCAATAAATATAATGAACTTTTTAAAAACCTTAAGTTATAGTAAACATTAAATACAATAATTTAAAACATTGTTTATGAATTCATTAATCTTAAAAATATGTTTCAAAAACAACGTTCCAATAATTTCATCAACAACTTATAAAAATGAACATTAAATATTAGATAAATAAATAAAATCAAAGCTCATGTGTAAAAATACTATTTGTCACAAAATATTGAAGTCCATACACAATTAATATTATAGAAAATGCTGAGCATCAACATAGCTATCTACGTGTATTAAGAAAAGGCCTTATTGTAACATAATTATTTAGGCCCGGAGAATAATGACCTTTAAGCCTAAAAATCCATTTCAATTCATTCAATTCTATCAAATTTATATAATCACCACCTCTGGCATTCTGTTCCACTGTTTGTAGTACTCTAAACACAAAAGAGTGTGATGGATTAGATATAATATGCTTTGCAAGAGCATTTAACTCATTTTTCTTTTTGATATCGTACTGGTGATTATAAATTCTACTTCTCAGTTTCCTTTTAGTAAGGCCTACATAAAACGCTGGACAACATTCACAAGTGGCTAAGTATATTAGGCCTGAAGTGTCACAAGTGGCTCTAAATCTTGGTTTAAATACATAGGGGAAATCAGGATGTACAAAATCTTGTGACTTAGTAATGTATTTGCAGTAATTGCAATGCTGACAAGGATAAGTCCCCAGAGGATGCCTTAGCATTAATTGAGCTTTACTACTTAGATCAGATCTATCACACAATATAGACTTCAAATTTTTATTGTTCCTATATGTTATGTGTGGATTTCTACCCACTAATTTTGATGTAAATTCATCTGTCAGTAAAACCTTCCAATTGTTAGATAGTATTTTCTTAATATTCTGAAAATCATTTGAATAGGTTGTTACAAAGGTTACCCTCTCATAATTGCTATTAGCTTCTTTTCTAAAAAAAGGTGTGAGGGAATTCTTATACTTTGAATCAGTGGCCACTAAGTTATCTTTATATAAAGTATTATTCATAACATTCATTACTAAATTATAATCATAGCCCCTGTCTAAAAACATATTCATCATATTATTTGCCTCTCTTAATAAGTCATGTTTGTCAGCACAAATTCTACTCAATCTACTGAATTGGCTCTTTAAAATCCCTTTAAAATATGACGTGGGAGCATACTATCATACTTCAAAATTGTGTTTCTCCAACACTTTTTCTTGTATAGTGTTGATATTAATCTCCCATTTCTAATATTTAAACTAACATCTAAGAAATCCACTGATATATATGATGTTTCAACTGTAAATTTAAGAAAATTAGTTGTGGTTTCCAGATGTTCTTTAAATAAAATAAATTCTTCAACAGAGCCATCCCATACAATTAAAATGTCGTCAACGAAACGTCTATATACTAAAACCTTGGTGAATGAAGTGTGCTGAAAAACATGATTTGTTTCCCAATGATGCATAAATAAATTGGCATATGTGTTTGCACAGGGGGTGCCCATAGCCACACCAGAGGTCTATAGGTATAGGTCCCCCCTGAATGCAAACACATTATTGCCAAGAACCAATTCTAGTAAGTGGCAGATCAAAATTGCCTTGTTTCTATCTATTGTGGGAGCATGTTGCAGTAGTTCTCTCACTGCTTGAATCCCATCATCATTGGGAATCGAAGTGAAAAGGCTTTGCACATCCATTGTAATAAGCAGATGTTTATCTTTCATAAAAATAAAATCAAGTGATTGCAAATAATCCAGGAGCTGATATGTATCTTTAAGAATTGTAGGAATAGCATCAACCAAAGGCCTTAAGGTATTCTCTAAATATATAGATATGTTTTCAGTAATCCATTTTGCTCCAGATACAATTGGGCGCATAGGTGGTGGCGTGACTCCCTTATGCATCTTTGGTAACCCTTTAATAATAGGGACTACAGGTGCATCATTGGAAAAGAATTCATACAGACTATTGGAAATCTGATAGCACATGAGCAAATCATAAAGGTCGTCATTAATAGTTTTAATTATTTTATCCAATTTGGCTTGACTAATTAACAAATATGTAGTGTCATAATTTAGCATTTCTTTCATTAAAGCATCATATTCAACCGTATCAAACAATGCTATACCCCCCCCCTTTATCTACTGGTCTAAAAGTTAAAGAAGAATCACTGCTAAGATTTTGTAATGAATTCATACTATCATTTGACATATTAAAAAACGCACATTTCTTTTTCTTACTGTAAAAGTAATAATAAAATTCTGATTCACAGAGCTTAACGAATGAATCAACATGATATGGCATCGGTGGCACAAAAGAACTTTTCTTTTTATGAAGAAAAGAATTTGCTACATTATCATTTGCTGATTTGGAGTCCTTTGAAAAATGCAATTTCAGTGTTACAGAACGAGCAAACAAACGTAAGTCAATCAAGACATCCGACAGTTTGCTCCCTTGCGAGGGAACAAAAGACAAGCCATTATTTAGTAAATCAATGTCATTGGTGTTTAATTCATACCTGGACATATTAAAATAAAGCGGTGCTATTGTTTCTGTCTTCTTCGTTGATACGTGCTTGCTTCGCCCGAATATTTCCTTTTTCAGGTTTCCCAGCTGTTCTTTCTTTCTCGCGTAAACGACTGTTTCCTGATGAGTAGGGGTAAAAAAGCTGCATTATCTTGTGGCTGATGTTTATTTATAGCTCCAACAATCTGTTGTAGGGATTTGGCAGCTTTATTTGCCTCTTGATTTGGGAGCGGAGTAGAGATTAAGGTAGTACTGGCAATTGTAGCAAATGTCTCTGGAGGCGTGGTAAAAGTTTCAAGTGAAGCATCATTTTGAACGGCTGATGATGGATTCAATGCCGTTGGACCAATAGGAACTGACGCTGTGAGAGTGTGATCTAACGGCGCTAAACTTTGAGCGTAGTTTTCTCCTGGTTGATGGATATCGGACCTCCTGGGCCAAACAAAGACCCCTCCTGTTGAGAAGTCTCTGAAGTCACGCTGAAGTTTCTTAAGTTTGGTTTGTTGAAGTTTCATTGCATAAGCATTTACTTGGCAATACACACTCTCTAACTTTCTAAGGCAAAAATCTTCTGAAAAATTGTCCCGCAATTCATTATTAACGCTGTTGACTTTAGACAATAGCTCTTTCTCAAGTGGATTAAAGTAATCAATCAATAGCTGCATGTATTTATGACTGGCTTCTATGTTTATGTCTTGCCACTTTTTGAGTAGTATTGGATGGGTATCTCCATATGAAGGCATACAGAGAATACGCATTCCACGTGGTAGAAGTTTATAATGTAGGCACGCTTCCAGGTGTTTGCGTTGCCATATCATTCGTTGTAATTTGTATAAATCATTTTCCAATATTTTTACTTTAGAATTAAAATGTTCTAAATTATCAATTTTGACTTCAGTAAAATTCGGAACTGGAATATTCAAATCCAGGGCCAATAAAGGATTCGACTTACAAGTAGTAATGGCAGTCCATTGTTGTTCGTTGGACAATTTCCTCGGTTCTGGATTGTAATCCAGTTCGACATCTGAATTCGCCATAACGTGTGCTGTAGAGATCCCAAAAAAAGCCAAGCAAAGCAGCAACAGCTATATATAAAAAAACAGACGAATCTCGAAAGCTAAAGAGTCTTTGGTTAAATAAAACGATAACAAGTGCAGAACATAAACTTCATACTCTCCACGTTTTTAAATAAAATTAGAGCAATTTATTAGAGAAAAAGGTGAGCGCTTTCGCGTATCTCCAGATACGCTTCTTCAGACAATATACAGCTTAATGAAGCTAGAATTTATATAGCAAAAAGTAGTTCATTATTCAATCAATTAACTAATAATTCAATTATGCAGTTATGCATTCAAATTCATTAAAATTTTAAAGCAGTACAAAGACACAATGTGAAGAATGCACAAAATTCTGATAATAAAAATCCCAAACATTATAACCCCTTAAAACCCACCTGGAGTATTAAACTCCCAATTTGAGTGACATACTATCATTCAAATTAACCTTCTAACCAATAGCAACCTCCATTCAGAAACTTTCTAATAAGATATATATTTAAGTAAAATTAATATGGCTTCATATGAAAACACTATACTAGTAAGATATTACAACATAAGAACTGTAATAACAAATTAAAACATTAATAAAATGTCTGCACATTAAATACAGTTCATCGGATCTGCATAAGTAATAGTAAGATATAACTACAGTTATTAATTTGGAACCTTGCTATAGAAAAAGCAGAATTATTAATACAAGTATTGAACTAGACAATTTTAATCTAAATGCAAAAAATGTAATGAATAAATTATGTTTTATAACGAGAAGAGAAAAAAAGGGAAAAAAGAAAAAGGGAGAAATAATATTTCCCTAATCATCTAGCTTTAGTGCATTTACATTTTATATACAGTTCGCTATATTCACCTTAGTATGGCATAAACAGTAAATGTCAAACAACAGTTTAAAATTTGTTCTAGCATAATAATCAAATAACTAAAACTATAGTTCTACTAAAACTTCAATCCATGAAAAAGTAATCTAACATCCATGTGATCCCAAGCATATTATCAATGCATATTTATTGACTTTGGTGAACCAATGTATAAAGATATAACATCTATATATTATATTGTATTATTATTAACCTTAGCGCATTGACAGTTTAACTTATCACAATGCATATAACTAATCATTAATTGTTCTCTAACAGTTTCAAAGCACTACATAACATGAACATTTTTTTTAAATAATTATTACAATACAATTAAGATAACTTATATATTTATATTTGTATAATACTAATAACATATGTATATATTATTTGTAGGTTAAAATCAATCTTTGCAAAATTACAATATAAAAGTTAGTAAAATTAATAAAATAGAATAATGATACTAGATATCAAGCTCAAATATCTTGGCGTATGTTGCTGTTCATTAATTATGCTTTTCCATTCACTCCCCCACAAGTTCTTTCTTTAATTGTATCATTTTCAGATATGGGTATGATAAAATGTAGTTTAAAGGCATTAGACATCACTTCTCAGTTCTTTAACAAAAGCAGTGAAAATAATTCTGTTTTCTTATGTGCGTTTGAAGATTCTATGCAACTGGGGTAATCATGCCAGTTCAAAGATCAGTTAAATACATCAGGAGCTGAGCGTTAAGATCAAGAGGGAATAATTATACTTGGAGAGGCTTCTCTGGTCTGGTCGCGAGCTTTGTTAACTCAAGATTACACTCAAGAGTATCTCAGTGGGAAAATGTAAGTGTGTACTTCAAGTTTGAAGCTTTTGAGCACCTCGAGACTTGCCCAGTATTTACACACCTGGAATCTAAAAAAAAAAGGGCAAACAAAAAACGGAACCAAACCACCATAACATCCTACATCAAAAATCTACATACTTCAGTCTTTGCACAGCTACAAAACTACAAAGCACAATTTAATTGCAAACCAAGAGATGGTAGCCAAAACCATGCACAAAACGCGAACACTACTACCCACACAAAGTACACACAAAGTACCCCAACCAAGAGCCAAAAGTAACCATCATCTCAGCAACTTTAGAACACTAGAAGAGCCACATAAAATAAAACCAGAGATCCATGACCACCTGACAACGGTCTCTGCAGTACATATGTAATAAAATATATAACAATCACCTCTCTATTACATGTAGCTATTGTATGTTGCCACACATCTCATAGACAAAGAGATGCCAGAGACATCAATATATATAAATGCTAACTATACACTACTATTTATATATACCAATCAGTTTTGTTTCTATCTAGTAGTAACAACAAGCTCTATAACACTATAGCTTACTATAATAACCAAAAGATTAAATTAATAAATTACTTTAGCAACATCATGAAACACTAAACACCCTTTTAATTATATAAGCAATACAATAGAACTATTTGATATCCGTTTTAAATACCAAGATTAAGGTTATAAATTGTAACATGTTCAAAATAACTACAAAGGAAAATATTTAAATAATAACTTATCAGTTGTCTCAATTTCCTTCTCCCCAACTTCTGGGTTTTATGCAAGTAATTCAGACATTATTGGTCTGATATGCAAAGAAGATAGAGTCACTTCTTATGTTTTTTCTTTTGTTCTGTACTAATCCATGTTCCATTTTTAGCAAGTCTTTTTGTTCTTGTATTTATCCACTCCATATCGTCAACTTTTGCTAGTATTTTGTTCGTTTTAATGTATGAGAGGGCAGAATCTACATCTTCAAATATATTTGTAGTGTTTTGATGAAAGATTTTCATTCTAGCAGGAAATAGTAATTGTGTTTTTATTTGGTTTTTCTTTAATTCTCTAATCAAAGGTAAAAAGGCTTTTCTTTTAGATAATACCAAAGGAGAATAGTCATTGTCAAAATGTATCAAATTGTCTTTTATTTTGATTGGAGCTTTAGAACAAGCAGTTTTAAGGACAATTTCTTTGTCATGAGAAGATAAAAATTTAACAATTACAGATCTTGTTAAGTTAGTTTTACTATTTGTTTATGAAACCAGAGACCTGTGAGCACTCTCAATTCCATAGGAAAGAGCCTCAGGAAGATCTAAAACTTCAGGTATCCAGGATGACAGAAATCTCTCCATATTATTATTTTCTATATTTTCAGGTAAGCCAAATATTCTTATATTATTACGACAGGACCTATTTTCAAGGTCATCTAGTTTTGTTTGAAGTAATGTATTTTGCTTTAAAAGAAATTCTGTGTTGTGCTCATCTTATTGTATCCGAGTTTCCATATCATTTAACGCTGTTTCAATACCAGAAATTAGTTGTTTTTGTTGCTGCATATCCTCGTGAAAAATGTCCATCTGCTTTGAAGATTTTTCTTTAAAATATCCAGTTTCATACCCAATCTGTCTATTTTGGAAGTTAATTCTTGGATGTTGGTTAATAAAGATTGCAGTTCCTTTTTAAAAGTTATGTCAGTATGTGAAGTTTTGGTGAAGCTCATGTTGTCTGTTGAAAAAAATCTTACTGCTGATTTGACGAGAAAATTAATAGTATCAAAAAATTTTTTTTTAATACTATCCAAGTATATGTTATAAAGAATCCAATGGTATAAAAATTTCCACTATTAGGATAGTATTTTTAAAAAAATTCCTGTCAAAAATAATTTGAAAAGACAAAGCTGAAGTGAAAGGCTGCTACTCACAGCTCATGCTAGCCATGCCCCCTTCAAGAAAAATCTTGATGACTAGATGGGAAATAGGAAATATACCCCGGGGATCACCTCTGTGGCTCTTCTTGACAGGGACACAAGAAAATAATTTTCTTGGGTGGCGAAAGCCAGGGTACCTTTTTGGCTAGGTTTACATAGGCCCTAGGGCCAATAGCCAAGTACCTACCTATGAAACTATGAACCTATATAGAATACATGATGTACCTCTAACATAACTGTACTGATTAGATCATGGATAAGGACACTTTCTGTGTCTGCTCGAAGTAGTTCCATGACTACTCTCTAAATTGCTGTGTGAAGCTGACTGAAGTGTAATTAATGGGCCTGTGGAAAGGCATCCCTTATAGACTGGGACTACAACAGCCATAAGGGGCTATTTTGGAATACATGCATTAAGCTTCATGGTATGTTATCCATTCAGGTATAGTTCTGACTTTGGTGCAGAAATAGGTGAACAATTTGGATATAATTTTGGATAGGCTGATGGTGCAGGAAAGAAAAAGAGTAGACGTGGTTTCCCTTTATCACCTAAAATATGATCCAAATCCATACATCGGCGTGTTATCCCTTATCACATATATGTGGTGTGCTATATCTATTGGCTGTGTTATGGAGATAATACTTTGTTCTTGCACACTGTGTTCTTCTTCCTACCCCTTCATTTTTCATAGTTGTGCATTGCAGAATACCTTATTACTGCCATTTGTTCTGATGGTCAGTTTTAGCTTGCAAGAAGCTTTGCTTCTTTTGATTGTTTCAGTGAGTTTGTTTGGGATTGCATTAACCTTTGCATTAAAATATGAAAGCTTTTTTTCTTATGGATTACTGAGTTGTTGATTTCCTAACTCTTATCATTTAAATTAGTTTCATAATTTTTCAATATATTTATGGCTCATAGGAATGATTTTATAAATGCAGTTATTAAAAGTGCTATACAGGGCTGAAAATGAATTACCAGAAGATTACAAGGCTGTTCAATGTGCTAATGTTGTTAACTGATGTAAGGTGATTTTTCAGGGCACAACGGCTGTCATTTTAAAAATTGTTAAAGATTGTATCATGTGTATTAGGTTTGGTGTGGTGTATGTGATGAATAACATGGCACTGTGGTCAGAACATAATAGGGGTGGGCCAATGCTGAACATAGCATAGCTAAGCAGGGGTACTAAAATCTGGAATCCAGCCAACATTGACAAAACAAGAGAAAGATGTTGTAACTGGTTATACAAATATACTAAGCTCAGTCAATATCAAAACAAAGGAAGGTGTGATTATTAGATGTAACAAGAATGTATTTGAGTATATATTCATTTTAGAAAAATGGTGGGTCAGAATCCATAATGTTCACAGAATCTGGCACAGTTTGCTGAGTTCCATGCAAAAGTTGCAAGTAACTAAGGAATATACAAATGTGCTTCAGTATAGAGAGAATAACATAGCACAAAACAGGTTTATCCAGCAACATTTATGTAGTCTGAAGGAGATACATTAAATTTGTATGCCAAGAAACTTTTTTATAAACAGAGATGTGCATTACCAATGTACAACTATGGAAATTATATAAGTTCAATGCAACTTACAGAAAATTACAACAGAAATAGAAATGTGCAGCAGTATGTCTAGAAACTGAACAGTATCCAAAACATTTACAGATATCATTGTATTTCATACACAGATGTACATAAATACAAACATCAGAATCAATGGAGTCTGATGGAATCTGCAAAATTTCAAATAACAAAAATTAATTAAGGTGAAGGGCAATCACTGCCACTTCACTATGGCTAACAGTAGCTAACAATGTGTGCAAGACTTGTATGGGGACACAAGTAATGCACATACCCAAGGAAATGCAGTGATAGAAAAGCAGATGTGGGATAAGGTTGAAGAAGAGGGACACATAAGATGGAATATAAAATTTATTTTTTAGAACAGAAGGTATGGAAAAGACAGGGAAAGTGGAGGAGGGTAAAACATCAGATATAAACATATAACAGATATCACAATACATGACAGACAATGGTTGGAAATAAACATAAAGGAGAGGTAAGGTACACATATGGCACACATTCAGACTGTAACACATAGTGAAGGAAAATGGACAAAGTAGGGATGCACACCAGGCATGGTGTAATGCAGAACCACATATGTACATTTGCACTACTCAGTGCTGAGATGTTGCAAACTATGTAACAGTCACACCTGCAGGTATATATCTGATGGTAGGTGTGTGTTGTAGAAAAATAAATGGGGATTTCAGTACTCATCCGATATTGGATCCAATCATCAAGTAGTCTGTTAGCAGTGCAAAAGTAAGTGAAGGAACAAAAAGGATTAGTAAATTCAGCCCAAAAAGGCAGGAGATGACAAGCAGAGGATTGACTAGAACCTCCAAAAATGTCTATGAATGGCACACAACCAAGCACAGTGCCAAACAACAGTACTGTAACAAAGCAAGAATGCAACTAATACATAAAAACTGTACACACCCTAAACATAGGTGAAATGGAATCTATATGTCAAAGACACGTCAACTCAGAGGCAACACTGATGTGTTATCAGGTGTACAATGTGTGTGTGTGACATGTAATGGATTAATTTGAGCCCATCAGTAGTAAATGTCAGCGCACACACACAAACATACACACACACACACACACACACACACACACACACACACACACACACACACACACACACACTAATGGCATGGAAAGACATGTATGAGCAATGTTAGAAAAGGAATGCTAGCTTATGCATGAAAAGGTAAAAAAAAACAATTCCTTGGTAATGCACAATGCCAGTGACAACACCATTTTTGCATATAGTGATGTTGAAGCCACAGATATCCTCTAGGATAGTGTCTATATCACCCAATTTTAAGGCCAATGAATAAATGCTGACAAGACCAAAATAATGGCAACTGATGGGTCACAAGCCATTATCCAGCTCGGGGGAGTTCAAATCAAACAAATGCAAGAATTCAAGTATCTGAATTCACAGGTCCAGGAGAAGAAGGTGACACCAACAGTTGAAGTCCATAGCAGGATTGGACAAGCCACTGCAACATTTGCCTTGCTCAAGTGGTGTCTATGGAAGAGGGCAAACATCTTTATCATCACCAAGATTCACCTTTTCCAGGCACTGATCTTGTCAATTCTCCTTTATGGATTGGAAATGTGTATCCTCCTCAAGCCAGACCTGGACAAGCTTGAGGTTTTCCAAATGCAAAAGTTGCACAAAATTTTGGGAATCTTGCTTCATGACCACATTAGAAACAAGAGCATCTTGACCATATGTGGTCACAGCCAATGATCAGCAAACTGATCCAGAACAGGAGGCTGCACTGGTTAGGACACATGTGCAGACTGGACACCCACTGCTTGCCATAATGACTATTATGGAGAGAGCACCCCATGAACTGGAGAGTTCACAAATCTGCACCAAAGAAGACATGGGCTAAACATGTTAAAGAGGACCTGAAAAGCCATTAACTTGACCTACAGGAGGCCAGAAACATTGCCATGGAATGTGCAGCGTGGAAAGGTGTCATGAAGGAAGTCCAGAATCCACTGGGACCCATAGCAGCATATCGACTACAGGTTTAACCACCTCCACTGGCCACCAGCTAGGGAGGAAAGAAGAAGAGGAATGCTCAAAAGAGAAATATAACATAAACAATGATGGAATCCAACAATTGCCAGCACATCGTGTTAATGTCCCTTGTTTGTCTATAATGGCCAAAATGTTGGCCCAAGGTAATGCAACTACCTGTTAATGATGGTAATATTTAGGAAGGTTAATGTATGCCATGGATATGTGCAACATATAGGCCAAAGCTAAAAGTGGTAAGGGAGGTGGACAATACAAGCACACATCAGTTAGGAAATGCTGGTAATAGAAAGTAGGCACACAATAAACCAGGGGGTGCATTGCACATGCATGAATGTATTTACCACATAAGGTGGTGTTGAAGTCCACCAAAGCTACACTGAAGCAAATGGCAAACATATGTCACATGGACTAAGTGCATTACTAATGACTCTAAGCATGTCTGTGTACAAATGATACAAACACAGTAACATGCAACTGTTAAACAGCAAGAGGCATAGGTACATAAAATGTTTTAGTATCACATACTCATATATACTGTCATGCAAACATAATACAACAACAGCAACAAACACCCCTTTTTAATATAAATATTTCTGTGTAAACTGAGCAAAGGGCAGTCCTGTGAACAACAGTACAGTGCAGGAAAATGGAATAATCACAAATTACAAGTCGTTTGCCTGCCAATCATAATACATGCATACATTTGTACATCTATGTAAATCATTGCATATGTTCTACAATTGCATGCACATAGTAATGTATGCAGATCTGTTGATGCATGTCCTAATATAACAGATAAGTACAAACAAGCATTTGGGAATGATGTTAAATAAAGCATCGTCTTCACTACATATATGTATATGTGTATGTATATATATATATATATATATATATATATATATATATATATATATATATATATATAATGTAATGGACCAGTGAATGTATATACAGTATATGAAGGATGCCATACATATATATATATATATATCTATATAAAGTAATGGACCAGTGAATGTATATACAGTATATGAAGGATGCCATACATATATACATATATATATATATATATATATATATATATATATATATATATATATATATATATATATATATATATATATATATACACACACACACACACACACACACACACACACACACACACACACACACACACACACACACACACACAAACACACATATACATATATACCTTTCACAGTAATTGGATATAATGTGGCACAGTATTTGCCAGTACATGCCATATTCAAAGTCATTGTGCCATTGTGACAGCATGACAAAACAATGTTACAGAAATCATACAGGGAAGGATCTGTCATTTTGTTGAATAGATATTAGCTAGAAACAACCAATACAGAAATGGGTGCAATGCATACACACAAATAACATATAAAATAAATGAAATGGGCCCACCTCACTCTGCTATGTGCGAAGTATGGGAATACTGCACTTTGTGAGTTGCTATCATCCTATCTAAGTATACAGTGGAACAATACAAGCAAAACAATTGTGTCTCACTTGCATCATGCTAACTGCAACAATCATATTATTCATTTGCAGGACCAGAGTGTAATAACAATATTCTGAATAAAAGCATTATGACAGTTATACACAAATGTATGTCAGATGCATTATGTGTAGTGTGTCATTAATATCAGCATGCCTGATGTTGGAAGCAAAACTGATTTTTTAACTATGCTATGAGTGTTTTTGAGGAAATAAATGTTGACACTTATAACAGATGCCTCTCTTCCTCTGCCAGTTCTACTCCTGCCTGTGCATATGCTCAGTGCAGAGTTCAGTTACAGACTATGTCTTCCACACACGCAAACACATGCAAAAAGAAACAAGGCTGCATTACTGCCATGGAAGGATTGTGTCAGGTCAATATATAATGTTCATTGGTGCCTTCTGTGCAGAGTCTGCACGTCCTTTCTTTTGAGTGTTCTGTTTTCCTCCCACATTCCAAAGACATGCAGTAGATATATTGGACACTCTATACTGGCCTTATGTGTGAGTGTCTGTGTGAGAGTTTGTGGGGTAGAAGAACTACTGCCACAGGGCTAGCCACCTGGTGGTATAAACCTTGACTCTAGATAATTGTCACTGTTGAAGTAACAGTAACGCCCCAACCCCAGGTTCAAAAATGGGATAATGGGGGTGTGAATGGATGAATATATGCTTTTCACTATGTTCAAAAAACAGTGAGCATCACATGCCATTCTGTTTTGACATGTGATACAATTATACACTCAGGTTTTGCTGTGTTACTCTGAATACTCCGCACAGAAGGAGTACTGTATATGGACTAGAGGACCCAAGATTTAAACTTCGTACTCTCATCTGTGTTTACACTACAACCTTGATTCCTACTTGAATAGCTAATCCATCTTAGTTGCAAATGCATGGACTGATGTAAGTAAAAAAAACTCAGCTGTATGACTATGCAGGGAAGAATTAAACACATGGATTTGTGCTTCCAAATTACAAAAAAAGTACAATGTCCACCATGTGTAGTGCATTTGAATCACAAAAACATGCAGTTTTGAGAGCATGTCAGCACATTGCTTACAGTGATAACTAACAACTGTAAAACTTCAGAGTTCAAAGTCTCATACTTTGCAGAACATGTGGCTGCACTTGATTAAAATTCATCACTGGTATTTAATACATCGATGTATAAGTTAGTTAGGTGAGCAGTCAATCTTAAACAAGAATGGATTACGACATAATATTTTGACATTCAAAATGTACAGGTAACATATGTATTTCCCACCATTTAAACATAAAGCCACATTGACATAGGAGGAATTTTCCAGAAATAATAAACAAAAACACAGTGACTCAAGCACAAAACCAGCTAATAAACTCTGAAGAAATGCTTGGTCAGGAAAAATTCAAGAAAAAGCAGCAAATAACTATAGAGAACAAAATATGTGGTAAGCAACAGCTTTTGTTCTTTATTCCAGTACAAATAGAACTTCATCAGATCATATGACTTTACAGTAAGATTCTTATATAACCAAGAACATCATAACAATTAATTCAAATTATCCAATCAGTGATTGGAAAAGCCTTCAGAGTTAAAGTCATAGTGCAAACAAATAAATACCAAAATGGCCTTTAAAATAATTAATATGTATTAAAACAATGCCAAAACAAATTTAAAGCATTTTTAAAACACATTTAATATTGATAGATTCATTTAACCCTTGGAATTTATCAGCTTCAAGTCTAATCTGCCAACTAGCTTCTTTGCATTCAAGCATGGTACATAAATAATCAACATGACCAGTATTTGACAATTTGTCGAATATGAAAAATTCAAACTTTCTGAAAGCACTACAATTTAATGCATGCTTTGCTAATGCATTATTAAGGTCTTTCTTTTTTATGGCTGATACACATTCATAAATACGATCTGCTGACATTCTATTAGTTTTTCTGACATAATGTGTTGAACAAGAAACACAGTGAGCCAAATAAACAACATCCTTGGACTTGCATGAGTATATGCCATTAGCAACCAGAGTTTGTCCAATGTGGGATAAAAAAATGGAATTAGTATCTGATGCACAATGACACATCTTGCAAGACTGACAGCTATATGTAACTAGTAATCCACTCTTGTTTGCATCAACCATTAAAAAAATATCTTTGTTAAAATAACTAGATAAAGTACAACTTTTTTTATAAGAATAACTAGGGATATACATACTACATTCACAAAATCTTCATTATCTAAAATTATGTTCCAGTTCGAAGATATGATATTCTTTATGTCAATCATATCTTTACAAATAAGTAGAACAACTAAACAATTAAATTTACTAACTTCTGCATTTCTAGGTTTGGTCTTGTATCCATTCAATAGAATGGGAGAAAAAAATCATGTTTGCTTATTATTTCATTGTGGATTCCAGTAAGTATGTTTATAGGATAACCCTGACCTTCAAGCATTTGAATAACTTTATTAGTTCATCTAAGAAATCTTGATTTCTGCTTACAAGTCTTGCCACCCTAATAAGTTGCCCCCATGCTGTATTCCATTTCATTAAGGTGGGATGCATGCTAGAATAATGCAGATAACTATTAAGAAAAGTTGGCTTACAAAATATTTGACTATGGAACATCATGTTAGAAACATCCATAGTGATTACCAAATCAAGAAAATTGATTGAATTGCCATTTGCTCTCACAACTAACTTTAAAAAATCAGTACTTTCATTAATGGCTGTCATAAAGAAAAAATCATTCCAACTTCTGTTCCAAATAAAGACTAAATCATCTATATTGCACCTATAAAGTGTAACAAAACAGTACAAAGGATGTTGGACTAAAAACTCATGCTCCTACCAGACCATAACTAAATTTGGAAACAGTGGGGCCATTCTTGCACTCATGGCTACACAATTCATGGCTGTTGATACATAATGTTGTTAAACAATAAAGACGTTTTAGCTAATACCAATTCTATGAACACACAAATAGTGTTAATTTGACTATTATGTAAAGAAGTAAACTTACATAAATAAAAACATACATAATTGATGCCAGTATCCAATGGGATGCAGGTGCATTAAGACACAACATCAATAGTGATCATCATAGTCTCAGATCTAGAAAACTGATAATTATGTAACAGATCCTAGCATACCCAGGAATCATTTTAATAGAATTGCAACCATTGCACAATGGGATTTAATCTTCTTCTTCTTCTCTTTTGGCTGTTCCCATTAGGGGTCGCCACAGTGGATCATCTGTTTCCAATTCTTCCTGTCCGCTGCATCTTGCTCTGTCACACTAACCACCTGCATGTCCTCTCTCACCACACCCATAAACCTTATCTTAGGCCTTCCTCTTTTCCTCTTACCTGGCAGCTTCATCCTTAGCATCTTTTCCCCAATATACTCTGCATCCCTCCTCAGCACATGTCCAAACCAACGCAATCTCGCCTCTCTGGCTTTGTCTCCAAACTGTCCAACCTGAGCTGACCCTCTAATATACTGATTCCTAATCCTGTCCATCCTTGTCTCATCCAGTACAAATCTTAACATCTTTAACTCTGCCACTTCTAGCTAATATATAGCAAGGAACTCTGTTTCACTATGATGAGCAGATGCTATGGGTCTAAATGGAGGATTACTAGCATCTTTATAAATTTTAGGTATTCCAAAAATAGCACCTGTCTTAGGAAAATCATTTTTTTTAAAAATTCATAAAAATAATATTCCATATATCCTTGTGTTAATATGTCATGCAAAACTGCATCAACATAACTAAATTTTTGTAATATCAAATATTTCAGAGTCACGTTGAAACAACTGGTATCAAAAAGCATATCCTTAATACACTGGTATTTTTCATGGTCCATAAACAATATGCAATTACCTTTATCAGAATTCAAAGTTGTCTATTATTGAATAAACTATTTAAAACCTGAAATTCAGATTAAGTTAAATTAAATTTCTTTATGAAGCTCTTATTTCCAAACAGATATTTAAAATCCTTAATACAAGCATGAGAACATATACTCAAGGTATTGAGTAAACTTGGACTGTAAGTAGAGCGTTTATGGACCACACCAGAATTTCTTCCAATAAAACTGTCAGCATAACAAAGAATAAATGCCAAGTTTAGTTTTCTAATATAAAGCTTGAAATCAACTACTAGTTATACATAATTAGCCCTCATAGCTGGAATATAGGAAAAAACCCTGTCCAAAACACTGCATTGATCAGAAGTATGACAGAACTCAGGTTAAAAACAGGGCAAGTTAGTTCTTTCTCCATTTTCCTCTTCCTCTTCCCCTGGTATTTGGCCAATCACTGGTTCTGTAATTCATGACAGTCTCTTGATTCAAGACAATTGGATCCAACTGAAAACAGCCATCTTTTGAATGCATTAGCATTAACATTATTGCCTTCAAAATGGTGCATAGTCGTTGCTAAAAGTGGAAACTTGGTAACATACTTTTTTCCTGTGTTGGTGATTTCTGGCATACTTGGCATGTTAGATGAGGCAGACATGTTAACTTAATTTACAGGATGAACATAAGATTTAGGCAATGGATATGCTCTGTTGTTACTATAACTGTCAGAAACATGTTTGAGCTTCTTGGACAGAAGACCAAATCTAGAAATACAAAAGTTAGTAAATGTATTCTTTCAAGTGCTCTACCTACTTGTAAAGCTATGATTAACATAAAGAATATCATATCGTCCAACTGGAACATAATTTTAGTTAATAAAGTTTTAGTGAAGGTAGTGGGCACTATCCCTAGTTATTCTTAGAATTTTTCATATTGGAAAAATTGTTGAACACAAGTCATGGGGGTGATTTATACACCATGCTTGAATGCAAATTAGACTTGAAGCTGATAAATTCACTGGGTTAAATAAATCAATCAACATTAAATGGTTTTTTTTTTAATTGCTTTAAATTTGTTTTGCTGGATTCTGGATTCGCTCCCATGCATTCAGCACATTGGGAAATGAGCATCCTTCAGCACTCATTGTTTCCATAGCAGGTACAGGTTTTACAGGATTAGGTTGCTAGCCTGAGGCCCAACCCTCCACAGAGGGTGCACCACACATTTGCACATGCACACTCACACCTAGGGCCAATTTAGAACATCCAGTCCACCTACTGCATGTCTTTGGAATGAGTGAAGAAACTGGAACACCCAAAGGAAACCACACAAACACAGGGAAGACATGTGGACTCCACACAAAAGGCACTCTTGCTGAGAATCAAACCAGAGAACCTCTTGCTGTGAGGCAACAGCGCTAACCACTACACCACTGCTCCATCCTTGACATTGTTTTAGTACATTTTAATTATTGTGAAGTATTAAGCCTAAAGACTGATTTGAATTAATTAGTATGATACTCTTGGTTATATAGCATCCTTGTTTGTAAAGTCACATGGTCTGATAAAGTTCTGTTTGTACTGGAATAAAGAACAAAAGCTGTTGTTTATCACACATTTTCTCTGTGGTTATTCACTTTTTCTTGAATTTCTCTTGACCAAGCATTTCTTCAGATATTTCCAGAAACTTTGCTGATAACAGAGATATTCATAGTCATCTGAGACCCAAGCACTATGAGCATTAATGCACCATGTACATAGCTGATGTGTAAAAATCTGTACTGTATACCTTAACAAGTATCTTCCATATCTGTTTTTAAAAAGGAAATATGCCAATAGTAAACCACCATCCAAAATACTCACTATGAAAATTCAAACCAGGATATAGCCATACAATATTTGCATGGGGCCAATTGCTTAATATTTGGATCTAATAGCGCACTTCCTTTAATGTTTTAAATTTGTATGGAATAATGTCAGAATATGCATATATATGCCTTATAACAATGTAAAAATGGGCAAACCAGTAATTGCAATAGTGCATGACCATGTGATTAAATAACACGTTTCTACACATACGATGGTAAACCTACTCCCATAATACAAAATAAGTTTTGCAGAGTCATACACCACATAATTATATTTTATTCACACTAATCAGAAGTACTGTGGGAAGTTTCTAGAGTATTCTGGATAATAGAGACATGCGCAGTCATCTGTGACATAAGAGCTGTAGCTGTTAATGCATCACATACATACTAGATGTGTAAAAGGCTATATGCATGACTTACCAAACAAGTGTACATATTACAAATCTATTATGGAATAGGAAATACAGAACAGGCAAAATAGCATCATAAAAAGTGTACACTGAGATTCGTACCTATACATATGCATGAATCATTTATATTAGCACATTGCTTAACATTTTGAGCTAAAGGTCCACACTGCTCCTTTAAGGTTGTAAATGTATGAATAATGATGGATCCACCTTATAACACTAATAAGTGTCAATATTCAACTGTCTTATGGTTACATTATTTTTTTAACATATTTCAGCTATGCTGACTTGTATTGGTCTTATACTTATGAATGTGAGTACAACAAACACGGATATTATGATAATGTATTCTGTATAATGTAAAGTTTAATAACGTATGTATATATTACTACTCATTCACACATACAGAAGTATACTGTGTGATGCTTCTAGAAACACGATAACAGAGAAATGTGTAGTCATCCTTTCCTAAGTGCTATAGGCATAAGTGAATCGTGGTCATGCTAGATGTGTAAAACAAACCTAGGCTTTTCATATGTTATATTATCTATATAACCACCACTATTTAAAAAGTAGCCTATATTGGGATTTCAACCCACACATACAAGATCAGCAGCAACTTTAATTTACTACTTAATCATTTGAGCTAGGTGACATAAAAACTCATTATGCTTTTTAAAAGGAAAATGTATGGAATATCATTTACAGTTATATCATAATCAAAGTTTATTCCCACTGTGTACACACACTGGCCCAGTATGGTTGCAGATAACTTTAGAAGGCATCAAAGCAGTGATGCTGACTACATTTGCATTATTATCAGTAAATACAACTGAAACAGTCTCATAAACATACATATGTAAAACAAATACATGTATTATAATGTAGGTGATATGGTGTGAATTATGAAACTTACTGTAGGCATCCCACTGGCTGGTGTCAGACCTCTGAGACTCTCTGATTCAGGTCATTATAGCAGTGACAGACTCAAACGCCAGTCCTGTAGATCCCAGTCTGTCTGAGGTGCTCCCTCACAATTCAATTCCATATATCAGTCATTGTGAAGTTCCTGGGGTATGCTCACATCCTCTGCTCATACCCAGCATAGACAGTGAGCATCTGAGTGGTCTACTCAGTCCAGTTCAGCACCCAGACATGCTGAAGCTTCCTCTCAGTCAACATCCTCAGTATTGCAGTTGAAACTGGTACAAAAAAAGCCTTCATTAAAATACTGTAGTCCTATTCAATTTACACGTAGCATTTTTTTTCAATAAATTTATCAATATCACATTTTAAAGTCATCGCATATAGGATACTACTAGATTATCGGATGGCATCAGGCATGTGTTATAGATTGTCCCTTTTATAGATACCTGTTGGGTAATTGCACGGAGCACTCTCCAGTTATGCTGATCTATTGGATAATGTTCTGAATTTTGACAACTTACATGGATTTGTGCAAATGGGATTTCAAAACATTGAATGTTAATGAACCAAATTAATTACGTATGGCCAAAATTTCATTTAAATCCTGTATTCACAAAGCTAAACTCATTTTAAGGTATAGCTGATGTGCAGCAATCTTCAAAGGTAAGCTGTCATTTGCTGTCATTGCTGTAGTGGCATAGACTGCTTTTATCACATAAGTATGATGAAATGAAACTGTATGCATAGTAATTTCTGAAACTAACTGAACTGGAAGTTTTGACTCTGCTCTTCAGTTAGTCTCACCCACCCTCCCTGTTTTTGTTTTGGTGTTAATCTTAGTGGCCTTGAAACTGCCCGCCCCTCTTGTAAATTTGTGTTTGGATACTCCTTCTGGGCCCATCTCATTTGCTCACTCAACTGAGTGCAGTGAGATCATATTCTGATTTCAGGCACTCCTACTGTGTACAAAGAGAGCATCTGGGAAACAGAAAAAAAAATTTAAGCTTGTTTCCTGCCTTTCCTGTTAAGTGGTATAGACTATTTGTAGGCTTCTGAGCCCCCAAGCCCTTTTGTGTTGGAGGGAAGCCTTCTAGCTTAGTTTTTTTCTCCTATAACTAGCCAGTTTTCTAGTTTCAGCACTCAAATCTGTTTCTTTGATCTCAGCACTTGTTCAGAAAAAAAAAAAAATTTCATCTGCTTTTACTGTACTTGTGTTTCTACCTACTTTATTTTACTTTTGCATCATCTTAAAAGTACTCAACTGTATTTATTACTGCTTGGTGTAACTCATTCTAAGCCTTTTGGTTTAAACACTTGGGCTTCGGACCAGTTGTTTTGCACTGAGAGGGTTTGTGGTCTGCACTGTAGTGGCAGAACAGGTAGCTTACATCCTTCTAGGTTGGGAACTGCTGATTGAGGGCTCAGTGTCTGTTATTCTAAAAGTGTATTAATTCTGGTTTAAGCACTTGGGCTTTCAGGCCAGTTATTTTACATTAAGAGGGTTCGTGGTCTGCACTCTTGTGGGAGGAGAGGCTGGACTCTGCCCTTCTGAGCTGGGAATTTCTGGTTAAAGGCTTATAGTGCATGCATATCTGAACTGCTTCTTACTGATGTTGGTGCGCCTTGTTTGCAGTGGCATAGACTAGATTTGGGCCTGCTGGATCTAGCTTTGTTTATATGCTTGTTGTTTGTTTGCTTGTTATTTCCCTGGAACGCTAATTCCACCTAATATGCAGCTTCTCAGCGCTTCTGTGGATCACTAGTGATATCTGCATTGCTTACTGTACTTATTTTCTTGTTTCACTTGAAAGAAAGTTACAGTTTGTCGTTTTTACATTTAAGTTACCTGTAACACATTGCACTTAAGTTACCTGGCACTTGCTCGCTAAAGCAATTATATACGTCAGCACTAAAAATTAAAAGCACTGCACCCTCACTCCCCAATGGCCCTTGTTTTCAATTATTAAGGAATTCCCAATATTATTCTAGCATGTCCAAAGGTCAGTTGTCAATCTCCTCTCCGGTCCAGCTGGTGAATCTCGGAATCTTGAGGCAATGTTACAACTGCCTCATGTACACAGACAACCCTCTCCTCCTCCCAACAAATTCCAACACATGTGAGAGATGCAACCATATAGCCAAACTGGAGGCTAAGCTCTCTCAACTCAGTACTGGCATAAACAGTCAGGAGGAGAAGGAAACCACACTCACTACAATTCCAGTCTCACATAGACCTACCACGACAGTAAACCGAACACATAATCACACAAACACATACTCGGAGGCTCTAAATAAAGATCTGCCTAAACAGCAGAGACCTCCAAAGCAGACACCCAAGCAACCGCTACCCCAAAACAAAACACGTGCAACACATATCTCACAAAGCCAGTGTGCCGAACAGTCACAGCCCTTAAGACTAAACAACACACCTGATACACTTGTAATAGGTGACTCTATCGTCAGGCTCACTGATGTCCTGCTCACCAGGCTGAACAAGGAGGGGGTCATGGTGAGCAGCCTGTCGGGTGCTAGGATCTGCCACATAACACAAGCACTCAGGTCACTCCAAGGCAAGTACAAATATGACTCAGTCATTGTCCATGCTGGTGTGAATACCTGGGACGTACCTCCTTGGACTACATGAAAAGAGACATAAAGGAGCTCTCTGAACATGTAGCCCAGGCCGGTATGACCCTGACCTTGAGTAGAATCTTACCCTCACCAAGAATGATGCCACAATATGAAGACAAGATGATCAATTTCAACAACTGGCTTAAGTACTGGTGTCATTCAAGGGGGATCCAGTGTTTGTCAGCTTGGGATGATATGCTTGACAAGCCACGATGCTTCGCTAGGGATGGCTTGCACCTGTCACCCCTGGGCTTTCGGATATTGGCAAAGGCTCTTACTACCCCCATAGTGCCTTTTTTAGGCAAGGCTCAAAAGACAAACCCACCTCCATAGGTATCACAAGGGATAAGAAACTAAGAGTAATGTTACTCAACGCCAGAAGTCTAAACCTCAAGATGCACGCACTCGAAACTCTCCTTAGCATGGAGAACATCGATATCTGTGCAGTAACAGAAACCTGGTTCAGGGCTCCCGAGAACACCCCAGCACCAGGTTACACCTCATACCATGCTTTTCGGCCCCAAAACTTGGACCGAACCACAAAAGGAGGTTGAGTATCGATATTCATCAAAGATACCCACACCTCCAGGTTGGTGGCAAAGCACAAAGCATCAGAGACTATCCATGTGCAACTAACAGTGGGTAAAACTGCCTTCCAGTTTATAGCCTGCTATAGTCCACCTTCCCAAACCCAGGAACCCCACTCAGCCTTCCTGAGAACACTGGAAAATATGAAGGTCTCTCCAAACACCATTATATTGGGCGACTACAACTACCCAAACATAGACTGGGAGCATTATTCTAGCTCCAACACCCTAGCCCAAAGGTTCCTAGAATTTATAAACTCAAATGCTATGGAACAACGTGTAACCACTCCCACAAGAGGGGAAAACATACTGGACCTGATCATCACCAACATGGGGACTCTATGCTCCACACCAGAAGTGTATCCCTCGCTGGCAAGATCAGACCATAAACTAATCTCACTGGATATTCACATCCCGACCCCACCCCCTGCCCAGAAAACCACAGTGAAAAACTTCTCTAAAGCAAATTTCACACTCCTCAAAAGCGAGGTGGAATCCTTCAAAGCCCTCGGGCCTGTGGAAAATACGGCCCAGACCGCAGAATCCTTTATAAACGCATTCTATGAACACCTTCAGGAATGCATGGATCATGTGATCCCAAATAAAACTAAGACCCAATCCTCCAAAGGCAGACGTCCTGTCTGGTGGACCCCAGCCATAAACAAACTATACAATAGAAGGAGGAAGCTACTAAATGATAGAGCAAAATCCCAAAAAGGGAAGGCATCACTGATCAGTATTAGCAAAAAACTACGGGCACTCATAAAATTGTCTAAGGCCAGCTTTGAGAGAAAAATTGCACAGGACACTAAGGATAATCACAAGGCTTTCTTTAGTTATGTTAGGAACCTGGGTGGTAATTCCCAGATATGCTCAGAATTAGTCCAAAATGGCAAAAAATACACTGAACCCACAGACATTGCCAACATCCTAGCTGACAGGTTCAGCGCAAACCCCCACCAAAAGGGCAAATATCTATCCCAGCAGAGTGCTTCCCCCCTGACACCTCAGATGCTCAGGTAAGAGCTGCCCTCTCCAAAGCAAAAAACACAGCATCAATGGGACCAGACGGTGTCCCGGTCTGTGTCCTACATGAACTCCAAGAAGAGCTAAACCCAAACATAAAACTACTGTTCAATCTCAGCCTTACTACAGGATATGTGCCCAAAGAGTGGCGTACAGCAACAGTGGTCCCTTTCCATAAAGGTGGTGCCTCAACGGATCCTGGAAACTATCGCCCCATAAGCCTGCCTAGCTTGGTCTGCAAAGCTATGGAAAGGATCATCATGGACCTCATAAATAAAGATATTGGGGACCTACAGACACTGGATCCTACCCGGTTCGGCTTTGTTAAGGGCAGATCCTGCCTCTTAAACCTGGTTGATTTCTTTGAAACAGTCACCAAGGCCATTGACGAGGGGAAGGTGGTCCACACAGCCTACCTGGACCTCGCAAAAGGCTTCGATACAATACCCCACTCAGGCATTATAGATAAGCTCACCAGCTTAAATATAAACCCCTATGTCACTAGATGGATTGCAAACTGGCTCAAGGACAGAACCCACATGGTTAGAATTGCTGGAGCCATGTCAGACTCCAAACCAGTTACAAGTGGTGTCTCACAAGGCTCAGTCCTGGGACCCCTCTTGTTCGGTATATATTTCTCGGAGGTACAGGCCAACACAGAAGGACTGTGGCTGACCAAGTTCGCAGATGACTGCAAACTGGGCGCCATAATCGACTCTCCAGCCGACACAAGCATCCTCCAAAAGGGCCTCATAGAAACAGACAACTGGTGCCAGAGCCATGGCCTCAAGCTAAATGCCAAAAAGTGTATAGTCATCCCCTTTGGTAAAAACAAAGTGCCCACAAGTGACCACATAGGTGGTAATCCATTAAGCACAGAAGAAGTAATTAGGGACCTGGGGACCCAAGTTGATAGCAATCTCTCATTTGACAACCACATGGCCAAAGTGGTTAGAAAAACATTTTATATAGCCCACCTAATCATGAAGGGATTCACATCTAGATCAGGGAAGGTCATCGTGCCTCTTTACTCATCCCTCATCAGGCCCATAATTGAGTACAATGCCCCTTTTGGGATGTACCTTACCAGACACTTGCAGCAACTGGAAAGACCCCAAAAGTACCTCACCAAGAGGATCAAAGGGCTCAAACAGATGCCATATGCTGCCCGGTTAAAGAAACTCCAGCTCTACTCAGTGGCATACCGTCTGTTCAGAGGCGATCTGTGCCTGACGTATAAAGCCATGTCCAACCCAGAATTAATGGACATGCTGCACCTCAGAAAATCCAAATCCCATCGTGCTATGCGCTCGAGAGACTTGAACCTCAGCACTGAAATAAATAGGACATGCTGGAGGGACAGATTCATAACCCAGAGTCTCCCTTCACTCTGGAATAAAATCCCAGTCCAGGTTAAGCAGAGTCCCTCATTGACTCTCTTCAAGAGGAATCTTGATGAGTGGATGGGAGATCGTAGGTTTACCCCGGGTATCACTTCTGTGTCACTGTTAGACAGAGGCACAGTATACTAACCTCGAAAAAGGGCAAAGCAAAATTAATTTAAAATGGGTGGCGAAAGCCAAACACCTTCTGGCTAGGCTTATAAATGCCGTAGGGCAGATAGCCTAGTATGAACCTATGAACCTATGAACCTATGAACCTACTTTTTCTGAGATATGTTTACCAAAATCAATGAGTTCCAAGGGTTTCGGTAAGCTGTGTGTTCATTGAATAGTCCATGGATACTGATGCTTTGTAATGAATGTACAATAGATATGGCCAGAATAAAAATATATCTGAAGTTATTCCTGATTAAACTGTACTGTTTATGGTATGTTTATGGAGACTGATGAGTTCTGAAGATTTCTGTAAATTGTATGTTTACTGGCTAATTTACAGATACTGTTTGATTCTTAGTAAAACAGCAGTAGTTCATAGTACATTCAATCTGTTAGAAAAACCATGAGGATGGCTTTGACTGTTCACTGTTTAGTATCCATGTGTGCATACTAGTTCATTTTAATCTGAATGACTATTTTCTTCACTGTTTCTGCATAACGTTCACTATGTGTATTGCATATATAATGATATTAACATTTGTTATGATGCATGTCACTGTCTGCAGTTGTATATGACAGGCATTTGACATTTTTGGGTATGCATGCTCATTATGTTTAAATATGCATGTAACTGTGGAAACACCATTAATATAGTAATGGGTACATGGCACAATGGTTGTTTGGCCATCCTCTGTTTGTTATGATATCAAGTGGCATGGGCTCAAATCATTTGTAAATCCTATAACATTTCTAATGGATTGTTACCCGTGATGATGTTGTTTCATGCATTACATATTTAGACAGTATTTTGATATCCTTTCTGTTCCTCCCTACATAACAGTATTATACACAAAAAGGATTGTTTTGCATAGCTTTGCATTGTAAAAAAGAGGCGAGCAAGTCAATTGACATATGCTTGTAACATTATCATGTTAATATGTGAGTAGTAGTCCCCCAGGTATTTCACTGTGCTGCAAAGCAGCGCTGAGACCACTTTCCTTCCATATAACAGCATCATGACAGTACTAGGGTGTATCACCATGATATTTGTAATGAAGCAATCTGCTGAATATGCCACCTGGCATTTGTGTGATGGTCACCCTTTTCTATTTATGTACAGTTCTGCAGCAGTTACAGTGGGGGGGGGGGTGTAATAGGAATGTGGGTGAAGTCTGTTGCACAGAGGACACTGGGAATTTGGCTATGGCATAGAACTGTTACACAGCAGTTCTTTGCTCCATGACTGTAGATGGGAAGTGGATTTACTTATCCACCTTGTTGCACTTTGCTGACAGGAAATGCAACAGCATGCAACAGGCAGATGTCTGAAACACTACTATGTCATCTCCCATATGCCACTAAAAAGTCCCAGAGGCCAGTATACCTAGACTCAGACAAACTTTGTTTTCTACAGGTATGGGGTTACCTCACAAAGTACAAGCACACATATGCGGGGTGCACATCCTACACACAGCCTGCACCAGCTGTCTGTCAAATTGGTACCTATAGATTATTTCATGATCAGACAGCTTGATTAGATGTAGCCTGGCTTGGTATCTAGCTGCCTGCTTTCTAGGATGCATTTGCATATCTTTCCATATGACTTGCAGTACCTCATGTAGTTCATTAAATGATGGTTGCATTTTTTTAAGTAATAATATGATTATCATCGTGGAGTATAAACACAGCATATATGGCCTCTGCCAAAGGTTTTATAAAGTTGTTTGAGAAGCTTTTTTCTGCATTTAAGTTGTGTTGGGCATGCACACTATGTTTTGGACTCTGACAGGTGTGCACAGAGTCTGCAATTATGCTACACTGAATAAAAAATTAATCAATCCTGTTTTATACACTCATATCTGCTGCTGATGTTCTGAACTCTTCGTGTGGCATGCTGCGTAGTCTGCAACTTTCCTTTGGAATCTGTTCCATTGTGTTTGACAGCCTGCCAGTAAGGGACAGTTTAAGCCATGAAATACTTCAGTTACTAAACTAAAAGATAGTTACTGAGATGTACACTTGCTCTGAGTGTGACATTGTATCTTCAAGCCAGACTTGGGGAGGGCACCAGACTGATGAACTACATGGGATGCTAGGGAGCTTAGTTATGGCTCTGACTCTGTTACATATTAGCAAAGACTAAGTAATATCATTACTGTCTCAGTATTGCAAATTGGAATTGCATATTGTTTAGTGACTTGCTATAAATATCCCCCAGATTTACTAATCTTCTGTGCAGGACTAATCTAGTCCTGCATGGAAGTAGCAGTTTAAGAGGAGAATGGCAGCGCTCCATGCATATTAATGCAGGCACGCTGCCTGAGCTCAACATCCAACACGGAGCATGGACGAGTGCAGGAGGCGTGTCTGAGAGCAGAGCTCTCAGAATAAACATGCCCCTGCAAAGTAGAACAGAAGAAAGTGTAAATAAATGAGTGAGACTGGTCATAGGTGTCTGCATATCCCCAAAAACAGTCCCCATATGTTCAACAGCAACAATACATTGAAATAAAATGAAGAAACCCTTTTATTTATTTTTTTAAAACCCTGAGTACAGCTAACCATAGGTGCGTGGGTTTGCCCATCGCTCAGCTACTGTTAAAGCAGCTGAAAAGGCTGAAGAGGATAACAAGGAATATATAAGCAAATGAAGCAGCACAGCAATAGTGTAGTGGTTAGAGCATCTGCCTAATGAACAAGCATTCCAGCTTCAAGTCCCACTGTAGCACATATCATTTTCCATGTGAAATCTGTCTATGAACATATTTTCAAATCTTTTTGCCATATAAGCTACATAATAACATTTAAATGTGAACTGGAGTACTGCATTAAATGCACATGTGAAGTGTCAGTGTCATAATGAATAAGGCACTAGTAAGCAGGTTTAAACACAAATAAGCAGTAGGAAGTGTGTTTAAGTGTGTTTGCATGGGGGTAAGCATTGCCTACACAGATTAAGCAAAGTAGAAGCTAACTGAGTGTAAGAAACTGTAATCAGAGGTTAGCAGTGCTTACCGTCACACAAACCCACTTTAAAACTGCTTTAAAGTGCCTTAATCACTCTGTATCAATGGACAATGTTCTAGCCAGCAACAAAATAAACTGCCTCTGCAAGGCTCAAGCTCAGGACCCTATACACTATAGTTAACCACTAAGCCATCATTACAACTGATATGAATGAGGTATCAGCAAACTAATCCTCACCACAGGAAAATCAAACCAAACGTGAACTGAATCTATAGTTTCATAGTTTCATAGTATAGTACTAGGCTATCTGCCCTAGAGCATTTATAAGCCTAGCCAAAGTGTATGTGGCTTTCGCCACCCCATGTAATGATACAAAAGTGTACAATTTAAATTAAGTTTAGTTTACTGTGCCTCTATCTAGCAATGACACAGAGATGACCCCCGGGGTAAACCTACGATCACCCATCCATTCATCCAGATTTCTCTTGAAGAGAGTCAGTGAGGGGCTCTGCCTAACATGGACAGGTATCTTGTTCCAGAGTGCGGGAAGCCTCTGGGTTATGAATCTGTCCCTCCAGCATGTCCTATTCATATTTGTGCTGAGGTTTAGATCTTTAGCTCTCATGGCTCTGATGGATTTGGATTTTTTGACGTGGAGCATGTTCATTAATTTTGAATTGGACATGGCCTTGTACATAAGGCACAGATCACCTCTGAGCAGGCGGTATGCTACTGAATAGAGCTGGAGCTTTTTCAGTCTGCGGCATATGACATATTCTGGAGACCCTTGATCCTCTTGGTAAGGTACTTTTGGGGTCTCCCCAGCTGCTGCAGGTGCCGGGTGAGGTACATACCAAATGGGGCATTGTACTCAATCATAGGCCTGATAAGGGAGGAATATAAGGGTACAATGACATCCTTTGATCTGGATGTGAATCCCTTCATGATAAAGTGGGCAAGGTAGAAGGTCTTTCTAACCACTTTGGTGACGTGGGTGTCAAATGAGAGGTCACTGTCAACTTGGGTCCCCAGGTCTCTGATTACTTTTTCCGTACTTAGTGGATTACCACCTATGTGGTAATTTGTGGGTACTTTGTTTTTTCCAAAGGGGATGACTATACATTTTTTGGCATTTAGTTTAAGGCCATGACGCTGGCACCAGTCGTCTGTTTCTGTGAGGCCTTTCTGGAGGATGCATGTGTCAGCTGGTGTGTCGACTATGGCGCCTAGTTTGCAGTCATCTGCGAACTTTGTCAGCCACAACCCCCCTATGTTTGCCTGCACATCTGAGAAATAAATGCCGAACAAGAGGGGTCTTAAGACAGAGCCCTGTGGGACTCCACTTGTGACTGGCTTAGAGTCTGACATAGCTCCTGCTATTCTGACTTTGTGGGTTCTGTCCTTTAGCCAGTTTGCAACCCCATCTTGTGACAAATGGGTTTACATTTAAGCTGTTGAGCTTGTCTACGATGCCTGAGTGGGGTATTGTGTCGAAGGCTTTTGCCAGATCCAGGTAGGCTGTATGAACTGCTTTGCCTTCATCGATGGCTCTAGTGACTGTTTCAAAAAAGTCCACCAGGTTTAAAAGACAGGATCTGCCTTTTACAAAGCCGAACTGGGTAGGGTCAATTGTCTGTAGGTCCCCGATGTCTTTGTTTATGAGTTCCATAATGATCCTTTCCCTAGCTTTGCAGACCAGGCTGGTCAAGCTTATGGGGCGGTAGTTTCCAGGGTCTGTAGAGGTGCCACCTTTGTGGAGTGGGACCACTGTAGCTGTATGCCAGTGTTCAGGGACCTATCCTGTAGCAAGGCTAAGATTAAACAGCATTCTTATGTGTGGGTTTAGCTCCTCCAGGAGTTCACGTAGCACGCAACCTGGGACACTGTCAGGTCCCATGGATGCTGTATTTTTAGCTTTGCTGAGGGCAGCTCTCACCTGGACATCTGAGATTTCAGGGAGGTTGCATTCAGCTGAGATATTTATTTCATCTTTTGGTGGAGAGGGAGGGGAGAAATTTGCACTGAACCTGTCTGCCAGTATGTTGGCAATATCTGTGGGTTCAGTGTATTTTTTGCCGTTATGAAGTAACTCTGTGCATATCTGAGGGTTTCCGCCCAGGTTTCTAACATAACTGAAGAAGGCCTTGTGATTATCTTTAGTGTCCTTAGCGATTTTTCTCTCGAAGTTGGCCTTTGATGATTTTATTAGCGAACGTAGTTTTTTGCTAGTGCTGATCAGGGATGCCTTCCCTTTATGGGATTTTGCTCTGTCTTGCAGTAGCTTCCTTCACTTGTTATAAAGTTTGTTTATGGCTGGGGTCCACCAGATAGGATGCCTGCCTTTGGTGGAAAGGGTCTTGGTTTTATTTGGGATTGCATGATCCATGCATTCTTGGAGATTTATTTATTTTATTTTATTTATTTTACATTTGTTAACCGGGATGGTCCGACTGGATACATGTCCTTTTTCAGCGGAGGCCCGGGGAGAAAAGCTCCAACAGAGTTACATTGATAATTAGGTACAGTAAATGAGCTGAAAGAACTTAACAAAAACATAGGCTATTTACATACAAGTACAAGACCGCCATTACTATTTCTGAGATTACTACAAATGTAACATTAATAACATATTAGCAAGGACGGTAGGCAGTATAATGACATAGAGTTAGACAGGATACATATTTCTTTATCACAGTATACAAAGTACTTATCATCTTAGCTAGTTGTTTATGTTTTAGTTAATGGCACAGAGCTAGTCTGGGTTTGAGCAAGGACATAGCCAGTGTGACTTGAAGTGGAGTTTTAGACTATTTTTGAATTGACTTAGAGAAGTTGCAAGCATGATGTTATTTGGGAGAGAGTTCCATATTTTACCAGTGGTGTTGGCAAATAGCGCGTCACCATCTAGGTTGAGAGATTTAGTTGTTTGGACAAGGAGTCTGTTTGCTGAGCAAAGGCAGCTTAGATTGGAGTAGGGAGTCATTAAGTTTTTTAGTGCTGGGGTATTCTCAGGTTGCTTAAGGATTTTGAAGGCCTCTATGAGTTGGGACTGGTGAAGAAGGTGTGGGAATTCTATCCATCCAAGCTTTTTCAGGTTAGTACATTGATGTGTTCTGTAGGGTAGGCCTGTAACGAACCTGGCATTGTGATTATAGCAGGATGAGAGCTTGGCCAGATCAGACTTGTTAAGGTGAGTGAGGACAGGAGAGGCATATAGTAGGGTAGAGAGAAGGTGTGAACGGGCTGTGGCTGCCCTGGCATTCAGGGTAAGGAAGGCTTTAATTCTATATAGGGTCCCAAGTTTCTTGTTGACTGACTTAATGGCTTGGTTGATATGTATATCAAATCTGAGTTTATTGTCAATGTTTACTCCTAATAGCTTTGTATAGGTGTCTGGGGAGATAATGGTCCCATTATTGGATTTTATAGTGAAGTTTTCAGTCGGAGATCTATTGGTTGGGTAGAAGAGAAGTAACTTGGTTTTGTTTGGATTTAAGATAAGGAGATGGTTGGCAAGCCAGTTTTCAACTTTGGTGAAGCTATGTTGGGTGGTAGTTAGTAGATTTGCAAGAGAGGCATTGGAACATATTATAGTCGAGTCATCTGCATATTGAATGCAGGTGGCTTCAGGGATGACTGTTTGGATGTCGTTTATGAAGACTGAAAAGAGGAGAGGTCCTAGTATGGAACCTTGAGGAACTCCTATGGTATTTGGTAGTAGGCAGGAGAGCTTGTTTTGCCACATTACTGCTTGTTGTCTCCCAGTGAGGTAAGCTTGAAACCAGTCAAGGGCTGGAATATCTAGATACAGGGTTTTTAAAGTATATAGAAGTAACTGATGGTTTACCATATCGAAGGCTTTCGATAGGTCCAGGAAGAGAGCGGAGGATATTTTTTATTATTCCAGTTAAGATTAATGTTTTCAGTAAAAGAGAGGAGGGCAGTGGTTGTACTATGATGGGGTCTGAATCCATGTTGAGAGTCTGTGAGTAGTTTATTTTGGGTTAGATAGAGCATTAGTTGGTTGTGCATGCACTTTTCTATAATTTTGGCAAGTGGTGATAGTATGGCTATAGGTCTATAGTTGGATAGTTCTGTGGATGAACCTCCTTTGTGGAGTGGAATAACATAGGATATTTTCCAAATTGAGGGAAATTCATATCCCACCTCCACCCCCAGCACAAAAGACCACAGTGAGAAACTTCTCAAAAGCCAACTTTACACTCCTTAGGACTGAAATGGTATCCTTCAAGCCGGTAGAAAGCATTTGTGAAGGATTCAGCAGTGTGGGATGTGGTTTCCACTGGCCCAGGGGGCTTGAAGGATACCATTTCAGTCCTAAGGAGTGTAAAGTTGGCTTTTGAGAAGTTTCTCACTGTGGTCTTTTGTGCTGGGGGTGGAGGTGGGATATGAATATCTAGGGTTATTACTTTATGGTCTGATCTCGCTAGTGAGGGGTATACTTCCGGTGTTGAGTATTTTGTCCCCATGTTTGTGATGATCAGGTCAAGTATATTATTTCCCCTTGTGGGGGAGGTGACTAGTTGTTCCATTGCATTTGAGTTGATGAATTCCAGGAACCTTTGGGCGAGGGTGTTGGGGTTTGAGTAATGCATCCAGTCTATGTTTGGGTAGTTGAAGTCTCCCAATATGATGGTATTTGGTGAGACATTCATATCCTCCAGTGTCTTCAGGAAGGCTGAATGGAGTTCTTGAGATTGCAAGGGTGGTCTGTAGCATACTACAAGTTGTATAGCAGTTTTCCCTACGGTTAGTTGCACATGGATGGTCTCCGATGCTTAGTGCATTGCCACTAACCTGGAGGTGTGGGTGTCTTTAATGAATATGGACACTTTCCCTCCTTTTGTGGTTCGGCCCAGGTTTTGGGGCCAAAATGCATGATATGAGGTATAATCTGGTAGGGCTGGGATGCTCTCAGAAGCCTTGAACCAGGTTTCAGTTACTGCACAGACATCGATGCTCTCCATACTGAGGAGTGCTTCGAGAGCCTGCATCTTGAGATTTAGACTTCTGGCGTTGAGCAGCATTACCCTTAGTTTTTTTCCTTTATTGTTTTCTAAGGTGTGTATAGTGTGAAGTGGTATAACCTGCTACATAACATAAATATGTGAAATGGAGTACTGCAGTAAGCATAGATTTGAGATGTTATCGTAATAAAGTATAGAAGTCCCCAGGTCCCCATACAGTGCATGTACACATGAATCACAGACACCAGACAAATATATAACCTGTAATGAAGAATAAACCATTGCCAAATGGCAAACATAGTGTTATTTAACTATTAAGCAATGCTAACTGCTGCACAGTTTAAGTTAGTAAGTGTAAGCAATGTGTTGGGGAGCCAATTCAATCTACCTTTAAGCAGTGCCAACCTTATGTAAGCAGGTGTGCCCATAGCTTAGCCTTTTCAAACCTGGCCAATTACGGGAAAGTGCAGGAAACCGGCCGTATTTAAACCTCACAGGTGGGAATATTTCTGATAACTGATTGTAGCTTCCTACTGCAGGTAGAATGGCTGGTATGGGTGAAGGTACTCGATTTAGAGCTCAGCGCTGGGGCATCCAGGAGTAAAAAATCATAGTATGGCTCCTGGTAAAACACCATGAGCAGAGACTACGTCAGGGCCAGTACCAGGGCTTGCAGTATAAAATGGAGGCCTGGGACAGTCTCGCCTGTGACCTCACCAGTGCTACAGGTATTGACTGGACTAGTGAACAGATCAGACACCACCATGCTGACCTGAAGTGGCAAAGGGGGGATGTACTGGTACAGTGGATCCAGGAGTCTTGGCAGATGCCCAGTGCCCCAGGACTGAGTAAGTACTCATTCTACTAAGTAGTAAATAATTGCCTAGTTTGTGTATACTATGGATAGGTATGGCTAAATATCACTGCATTTCTCTGACAGCTGCAGATGAGTGGGCTACGAACCCGCAAGCCCATGATGCTAGGCTGCAAAGGCTGTGTCACGAGGCAGGTTAGTAATCAGTCTGCATGTACAGTCATAACAGATAAATATAAGAGCCTTAGAAAGTATTGTACCAGTAGAAATAAATGTGTAATAGTCTGTGAATAAAGGTATAATCCCTGGAGTGCTTCTGTTTACTCTTCTCTCATATGTTGGTGATCTGTTCCATAGTATAAATAGTACTGCTGCATCTTAAGCAGTGTCACCCACACAGTGGTATGCAGATAAAATGTGTATGAAGTCCTGCATAACAATGCTGGAAGTGCCAAGAGGTCAATCATATTGTACAAGTTAGGGAGACTTACATAGAAAACAGATGAAAGCTTTATATCAATTCCCTGATAGAACAGTGTACTGTGATGTTAGCTATACTTTTTTGTTACACACAGCAGGGGTTTGAATCCTGGGAGTGCTACTAAGGTGTATGCATAATCATACCCCACAACTGTACAGATTTTTGTTACAATGTTCAAATAGAAAGATGTATGCATAATTACACCCAACAAGTGTACAAAATTTACTAGAATGTTCAAATTGAAAGTTGTATGCATATTCATACCCCACAACTGTTCCAATCTGTCCAGATAAAGGGCCCATATTACCAGCCTGGGTACCCTGTTTCCCTGAAAATTCAGTGTGATGATCCAAGAAAGGCAGCTGTCAATGACATATAACTGATATTCAAACATGTACATAGTCAGAGAATGTATATGAAAACAAACCTGTCACTCTATCACCTCACTCAAAGTGTATGACAGCAATTCTCAACATATGTTGAATTAACACCTGTAGCCTGTCACACCTGTAAGACACAGGTCACATATATAATAATCTATATACATGCCAGTGTACAATATAAGGCCATTGGGTAGTGTAATAATACATGTAAGGGAAAGATCACTGCAGTGACTAAGAATGTTGTGAAAACTACAAGGATATATTAGTTGTTAATTGAACTCTCTCTCTCACCCCTATCATATGTGCAAAATAACCCAATGACACTCCTCAGCTGGTATGTACACTCCAAGCTGTTGGTGGGACATATGTCCTAATGGTGTATAAATATTCACATTTGTTTCTATGCATGTGCCATGTTAAAATACATATTGGTGTCCTGTTGCCATCAGTGAAACCTGCATGTTCCTGTAATGGCCACTGTTGTTCCATATATGCATGTGTTCTGCTTGCTCTGCAACTGTGTTAAATCTGGTGTTTTGGGTTAATGGGAACACCTATGCATGCTGTTATAACTAATCCTGAATGCTGTTGACTGTTACTAACCCATATCTGTCATAAACCTGCGACAACACAGCTCATATGGGAAGGCTGGTCCCAGCAGACCCATCTATCCCACCTCAGCTGGCCATGGCACCAGGCACCAGCACATCTGGGGGCCAGCCTGGGGCCTCCTCCTCCATAGGCACTGCACCACCTTCAGGTGGAACTGCTGCAGGGGATGGGTCTCACCCCCCTCTTGGAGTGGGCGTGGAAGGGAACCTGTCACGCATCAACAGGTCTGGGCCGTGGTGCATAGGGAGCGCGATCTGGAGTATTGAGACCGGCTATGCCAGCTTGAGGGCCGAGTGGTGCTATTAGAGGGTGAGCCTGCCCCTCCTACACAGCCACCTTTGGGACATGAAGGTGCAGTGGTGACTGTTCATTGGTGGGGACCTCAGTCACACTGTTTCCAGTTGAGGCCTCATGGGCTTGCAACTTCCAAACACCCTCCCTGTCCAAGGTGTTTACTCCCCACATGTGCATATACCGGCCCTGTATGCGTCTTGTGTGTCTTGTCTGTTAACCTACCCAACCAACCTCCCCAAATATGCCTACTACCCCTCCCCAACATCCCACTCCCACCTGAAAAAAAAAGGGCAATATGTTCTCACAAAAAAATCACGCCCCATACACAGCTGTCTATTTCGCATGTGTCCACTGGACACATGTAATCCAGTCTAATTGGCATCACAATGAATTATTGTTGTCCTCACCCCTCTTGCAGGGGTTAAAGGGTCCAAATCCACCTCCAAATACAGTGTATATGCACAGCTATTGCTGTAGAAGAAATGGGCAGCTATGGACCTTCCCTACACCTTTCCTGCACATCCCTAGCTATTTTCCCTACTGTCTTTCCCTCTTTGTGCCCCTTTCTTCACCACTTTCTTATCAACTCTTTTTTCTTTTCTTTTAAAGGAATTAGCACGGGGGTAAGTGGGAGTAAGCACTTTTAAGCAGCAGTAGGCAGGATTAAGCCTGTTTGCGTGGGTGTAAGCAATGCTTACATAGCTTAAGCAATTCAGGAGCTAACGGAGTATAAGAAACAGTAACCGTAACTTAGCAGTGCTTACCGTTGTGCAAACCCATGCAGACCCTTGTACAACTGCTCAAAAGTGCCTTAATCACACTGTATCCAACGACCCTTGTTCTGCCTAGCAACAAAATAAGCAACCTCTGCTAGGATCAAACCCAGGACCCTGCACACCATAGCCAAAGCAATTTACTATTAAGCTATCTCAGATATATGTAGCCTTAATGTATTCACAAACATATCATCCAACCCAGTCATTCAACAGTACAGAGAATGTATTCCAACATGTCGATGTATCGTGAATGAGTGAATATATTAATGTCTACACGGTTACAACATATTGATATATGTATGTATATATATATATATATATATATATATATATATATATATATATATATATATATATATATATATAAATATTTATGAACATATAAACATGTAAATGTCTACATCTATAAATATATATGCCCACATCTACATGTCTAAATATATACAGCAGGTTTTATACATATATATATATATATATATATATATATATATATGTCAGCACACACATATATATACTATAGTTTCAGTCATTAACCACTAAGCCATCACAACAGTACATGAGACTGCGGTTCCAGCAAAGTAATCCCACAATAGGCTAATTAAACTGAACATGTGAAAGGAGTGTATATACAGTTGTCCATAAAAGAACTCTCGAAGGCCAGCTTCATGCTACTCAAGGCAGAATTGACAAGGTTTGTGACACCCATGGAGACAGGAGCTGACAGTTCAACTGATGAATCCTGCATTAAGGCATTGTATGAGCGCAGTCACTTGTGCATGATTCCTGCCATTCCACATAGAACCACGATGCTCAGCTCCCAAATAATCAAGCCAGTCTGGTGGTCTCCTGCCATTAACAGAGTATACAACATACGATATATATATATACATTTATTTATTGCATTTGAATACTGGGTAAGTCCACTGGGTAATATACATTTGTAATACGTGCACACAATATGGAGCAGCCAGTATTCCTACAATCACCACCTTACCAACTGGAAACTGTATGAGCCTCCCATACGAATGACATTCATAGCCTGCAACATATACCCACAGAGATATCAAAGGGTATAACACCACACACAGGTGTGCATAAATGAATGTGAAAGCTTTATTTGTGTACTATGACAGTTGTATATACCATGTCATATAGCTGTTTAACTGACATCCATATGAACAGTGTAATGCAACTGTGAAACAGTTAAACTAAGACAGTAGTCTGGAAAGGTTGACATGTGTTGCTGTCCAGGCCGAGGCCTTCAAGTAGTACATTAGTAATGACAGACTGGGCCACATCATACCAAACAATCAACAGTACGTAATGCAGAAGTATAGGTCAGCAGCCTCTATCTACACTCTGTACACAATCCCTAGGGGGTACAGAACCCAGCTGACACAATGGGATGTATCTGTTCCATACCTATATATATATATATATATATATATATATATATATATATATATATATATATACATATAGGTATGTACGGACATACAACTGTAGATAACGGGGAAATAACAAAACATATATGTTCTCATGCAATGTTAGTGGGGTTGAGAGGCCCCACACAATATATGTCTGGTACGAATAGGTATTTCCCCCCAGCCAAGCACGACCCCCCATGTAATACAGTACTAAGTGTTGCAGATCCCATAAGCAGGACCAGACACAACATATATTCAGATACAGGTATGTATATATATATATATATATATATATATATATATATATATATATATATATATATATATATATATATATATATATATATATATATATATATATATATATATATATATATATATTTATATATATATATATATATATATATATATACGTTTATATATATATAAATATATATATATATATATATATATATATATATGTGTGTGTGTGTGTGTGTAACTACACATACACATACACACACAGAGATTTCTACAGTAATATACATGTGTAGTACGTGCACAAAATATGGAGCAGCCAGTATTCCTACAATCACCACCTTACCAACTGGAAACTGTATGAGCTTCCCATACGAATGACATTCATAGCTTGCAACATATACCCACAGAGATATCAAAGGGTATAACACCACACACAGGTGTGCATAGATGAATGTGAAAGCTTTATTTGTGTACTATGACAGTTGTATATGTCATGTCATATAGCTGTTTAACTGACATCCATATGAACAGTGTAATGCAACTGTGAAGCAGTTATACTAAGACAGTAGTCTGGAAAGGTTGACATATGTTGCTGTCCAGGCCGAGGCCTTCAAGTAGTACATTAGTAATGACAGACTGGGCCACAGCATACCAGACAATCAACAGTACATAATGCAGATGTATAGGTCAGCAGCCTCTATCTACACTCTGTACACAATCCCTAGGGGATACAGAACCCAGCTGACACAATGGGATGTATCTGTTCCATAACAAGGCATACCTGACACCATCACAATCACACTGACAAACAGAACATCCCGTATGACAGGAGGCAGTAGGCCTGCATTTACCCAAAGTGGATTGTATGGTAAAGTACATCCAGATACCTTAAGACAGCTTATCCCAGATACCCACACATGTTGTAACAGCCTAGGTTAGTCATGGTATACCCCCCTACACTCACTAATACTGGGTCATATACCACTGTTACATATACTGGCCTCTGGAGTGCATTAGGGCACACATGTATTGTGTAGGTGAAACCCACACATATATGGCCCCAACCCCCCAGTATGTGTAGGGGACACAACAGCAGTGGAGTGATGGCAGAAATGACAGCATGACATACACAAAGCCCACTACATAACAACCCCTGACACCATGTCATATGTGTAAAGCCTGGTATGTAGGTGGAGGACAGAGGCTGGAATACAGGGACATATATTTAAAACTATTGTCATACAGTAAACAAGATATGTATATGTGTACATATCTATATGGATATATGTATACTTATTTATACGTATATGTTCACCATATGTCTTGCACATGGAGTGGAGCCCTACCTCAACCCCAATAGTCCCAACCTCTCAGTGAAAGGGGATCTCACGTATGTAGTGCAGGTATATTTGTAGACTATTACTACTGTAATAGGGATTTTCTTCACAGAAATGGTGTGTTCGCACCATTGGCTACTTATAGACATCCTAAGGTCATCATAGTACAGCACCACTGCTAGCACAGTAACGCCCCTGTGGACTACAGCTGAACTATGGCCAATATATGTGGATAGTCTGACACACTTGGGTCAGTCCAGGTGTATACATAGAACCCCTTCATGCAAGATATGTGGACCAGGCCTGTCAATGTGGATGTTAACTGCCATATAGACAGGTATAACATGTACATACTGGTATACATTTGCCCCCATAGGTTATGCATTCATACACCCCTGTCTGTCCTGGCACATAATAACCGCTGGTACAAAGGTGCCATGGCCACATACTATCCACTAGTTACTGACATACATCTGAACAGCATCCCACTGCATTGTCTGACATACATGACTGTTATGGTGGCCAGGCAGCAGTACATCTGGCAAGTATCTGGACATGACATCTCACTGGATAAGTACAGTAAGCTTTTAGGCAGGTAACAAAGCACAGTGCAGGCTACAGGCAGACTGACCCAACACTGGGCTACATCTCCTATGTGGGAATACACATGTACCTACATAGACAGCAGGCTCTACATGCATGTTGCATCACAGAGTAACAGACACATGTGTGAAAGTGCATAACCACAACCAATGTGAACACAGCCACAGCCACATATGGTAGCATACTATTACAGTATATGGACTATCTGATGTACACCATCCTCATATTAGCCGCTCACACAACAACCCTACATATACTGGACCACTACACAGTGTAGTCCAATGGCTGTCTGTGGTTTGGGACGTGTGTGTTTGCCCCTACAAACATGTAAGCTGATAGGGTGACATACAATGGAGCAGCATGTAACATCATAGAGAACAGAACCAAGAACAATGACATCTACCACAGTCTCTACACAGGCCAAAGTACATATGCACTTTATACACACTGTCGACAATTACCAGACTTACACATACCTTAGTACTGTACACACAACCACAGAATGCCCAGGCTATGTCCTCAAATATAACCCCTACTATACATAACATGTGTAGCAGTCTGATATCTCACTGGCTTGTTATCAGATTTGCTATCAATGAATATGGTGTACAGAACATATGCACCCCCTACTGCATGACATATGTACAAATGTTGACAGGGTTGTGGCTGGAGGCACAAACACAAGCCCAATATTGCCATGTCGCTGTGATGACATCATACATTTTCTGTCATAACAGGGTTTGATGCAACATATGTCCTATGAGGGATATCACATCAGCAACTCTCCCGGCTGTCACCATCTATTGACTGCAATCCTTACTCTACCTTCTGCAGTTGAGAGATAAGTGCTCTGTTGGTAACACAAGGAACACAAGGCACCACACACTGCCCAGTCTGCAGATGACCCTACAGATGGGGATTCCTCATAAACATAGCACTGACATGACAAGTATTAAAACATGTAGGACAGCCATATCCACACACACCCTGTTAAACCAAAAGTACCCCAACTGAAGTATAGCAGCATTTACAGTCTGTAGTCAGGACAGGCACATCGCCCTCCTGTGTGTGTTGGCCTGTTTCCGCAGTGTATGTTGTCAGAGGTAAGTCCCCAATCCATCTGTGATGCTGTTTGCCAAATAACATATCTAGTTTCTGCTCACAGTGAATGAAAAGGCCCAACACCAACATGATGTTCCAAGATATTGGAGTGTGTTTCCATGCAATTGGCTATGGGAATGTTACCACAGCTGTTCCACATGCAATCAGCTAGAGGAGGGCTGTAATCCATGCAGAGGTCATCAGCTGATCATGAGCATCACTGACAATACACATGCCGCTGCCTAAGCAAAGCAGGTGTAAGTCTGCACATACACCAGAGAGGGAGTGAGAGAGGCAGAGAGAGGCAAAGATAAGCCAGGGTGGGTTAAGAGAGTAAAAGGTAAGCATGTTTGTGTCACACACCTACCAGTCCAGGGTATCAAACCCATGACTGACTATGTACTGATAACACAACTGTTATCCCTGCACAGTGGATATTGTGATTTATGCTAGGGGCACCATATAAGAAATTTAAAAAACACACCCAACATTGGGTTCATTTGTTACACACTCACAACCACCTTCACAGAGGACACAAACAACAAACGTCAACACACACACACACACACACACACACACACACACACACACACACACACACACACACCTGCAATTAGAATCCCTCCCTAATTAGTTATTACATTATAGCACTACACCATTATAGAACACACCACAGAGAATACTGGAGTACTCTTTCCCCAAAGGTTTATTTCACAGTGAGGGACATCAGCAGGTCTGCCAAAGTAGAGCAAATGAATTGTGGTGAGTGTGACTAGCCAAACATGCATTGCTCTCTACACAGGCATAGGAACAGACACAAAAGCATCCAAAACTCCCATATGTTAGAATGGGACCCCTACCACAGCTCTATATCATACTACAGCATTACGCTGTTATAACACACACCACAGAGACTGCTGGAGTATTCAATCCCCAAAGGTGTACTTCACAGTGATTGACATCAGCAGAATTGCCAAAGTAGGGCATTTGAATTGTATTGAATGTGACTAACCTAAATTGCCTTAATTAGTCTGTATGAAAAAAAATAACCCACTTTTGCAGGACATGAACCCAGGACCCTGTATACTATAGTTTCAGTCATTAACCACTAAGCCATCACAACAGTACATGAGACTGCGGTTCCAGCAAAGTAATCCCACAATAGGCTAATTAAACTGAACATGTGAAAGGAGTGTATATACAGTTGTCCATAAAAGAACTCTCGAAGGCCAGATTCATGCTACTCAAGGCAGAATTGACAAGGTTTGTGACACCCATGGAGACAGGAGCTGACAGTTCAACTGATGAATCCTGCATTAAGGCATTGTATGAGCGCAGTCACTTGTGCATGATTCCTGCCACTCCACATAGAACCACGATGCTCAGCTCCCAAATAATCAAGCCAGTCTGGTGGTCTCCTGCCATTAACAGAGTATACAACATACGATAGACACTGTTGAAGAAAATAGGATAATCCAAGGATGCAAAAATCTCCCTTACTTGCCCCAGTAAGATGCTGAGATCACTCATGGAATCCTCCAAAGCTGGTTATGTAACTAAAATTGCCACAGACTCCACAGACAACCACACATCATTCTATAGTTATGTCCAAATTCTAACTGGCAATGCTCAGAAGTGCTCTGAGCTGCAACAGAATGGCATTACATAGACTACTCCCATGGAATGTGCCAATATCCTGGCAGATTGATTTAGTGCCACATTCATGCCCTCTCACCCCCAAAAGGGCCCATGTCAATACGTAAAGGGTTCCATTGCCCAGTAATCACATCACACAGGCAGAAAACACACTACCCACAGCTAAGAATACAGCATCCATGGGACCAGATGACATCCTGGGCTATGTATTACATGAACTATAAATTGGAATGGCAACTCACCTAACTGTTATGTGTAATCCTAGCCTCGCATCAGGCCTGGTGCCCACTGAGTGGTGCACAGCTGCAGTTATCCCACTCCACATGGAGGTGATCCACCTGTGATCCCTGGAACTACCGTCACATCAGTCTGACGAGCCTTATCTACATGGCCATGGAATGCATTATCAAGGATGTTTTGAATGCAGACACTGGCAACCCTCAAACACTGGACCCCACACAGATTGGGCTCATGGAGGGCCAGTCTTGTCTCCTGAAACTGATTGACTGCTTTGACTCAGTCCGCATAGCTGCTGAAGAGGGTAAGGCAGTCCACAAAGCCTATGTGGACCTCGCTAAGCCCTTCAACACCATCTCCCAGTCTGGAAACATAGATTAACATACTAATCCGGCCATACATCCCTATGCCACTCGATGGTTTGCCACATGGCTTACTGACAGAACCCAAACTGTCAGTGTAACTTTCTCCAAATCCATCCCTAGACAAGTGGCAAGTGGAGTACCTCAGGGTTCAGTCCTAGGACCACTATTGTTTGGCATCTACATCTCTGAAGTACAGGCCAACTGTACGGGACTCTGCCTAACAAAGGTAACAGATGACTGCAAAATGGGAGTCATTATGAGTCTCACTGTACTGCATGATATGTTACTGAAACCAGCCTGACATCATACAGGTGGGATGGAGCACTGTTAACATCTTGTGCCCTGGCCATGTAAGGTCCTGGTTATGGGATCTACAACAGTTGGTAGTGTATTGCAGGGCAGATGTGTTTGGCTGTGGGGGTGTATGACATATGTTGTTTGTGCCTGTCAACCCCATTAATGGTGCATGTGGACATATATGTTTCTGCTATGTTCCCACTTTATCTACAGATGTATGTCCGTATATACCTATATAGATATAAATATCTGCTTACATATATGTGTATGTGTGTGTGTGTGTGTGTGTGTGTGTGTGTGTGTGTGTGTGTGTGTGTGTGTATATATATATATATATATATATATATATATATATATATATTTACATATATCAATATGTTGTATCTGTTTAGATATTAATATATTTTCGCACACACATACATCTACATGTTGAAATACATTCTCTGTACTGTTAAATGACTGGGCTGGATGATATGTTTGTGAATACAGTAGGGTTATGTATATCTTATATGACTTAGAAGTAAATCACTTTGGCTATGATGTGCATGGTCCTGGGTTCGAGCATAGCAGAGGTTGTTTCTTTTGTTGCTAGACAGAACAAGGGCCGATGGATACATAGTGATTAAGGCACTTTAAAGCAGTTGTTCACAGATTTGCACGACGGTAAGCACTGCTAAAGTCTGATTGCAGTTTCTTATACTCACATGCTGAATTGCTTAACCTGTGTAGGCAATGCTTAGCTCAGTGCAAACCCCTGCAAACCTGCTTACAACTGCTTTAAAATGCCTTAATCACTCTGTATCCAACAAGACATATTCTGCCAAGCTTTAATGCAGTTGTACCTGGGTTTGCGCGGCGGTAAGCACTGCTAAAGTCTGGTTGCAGTTTCTTATACTCAGCTGAGAAATTGCTTAACCTGTGTAGGCATTGCTTAGCTCAGTGCAAGCCCCTGCAAACCTGCTGACAACTGCTTTAAAGTGCCTTAATCACTGTGTATCCAACAGGCCGTGTTCTTCCCAGCAACAAAATAAACAGCTCTTGCAAGGCTCATACCAAGGACTCTGCACACCATAGACAAAATGATTTACCACTAAGCCATGACAGATACGAAGTGATTTGATGTTTGCAGAAACATATCATCCAGTCCAGTCATGCAGCAGTATAGAGAATGTATACCAACATCTAGATGTATGTGTGTGTACCTATATTAATTCTAAACAGATACAACATATTTAGATATGTAGATATATAAAAAAAAAAAAAAAAAAAAAAAAATATATATATATATATATATATATATATATATATATATATATATATATATAAATTTCTAAAACTGTATACATATATATCAATATATATGCACATATATGCATGCATATGCCGAAATTGACACATATATTTGTCTACACCTATAGGTCTACATATACACAGCACGTTACATATGTGTACACAGATGTATATCTATGTAGGTGTATATGGACATAGTTTTATATATATCTTAGCAGAAATATAAATCTAAATAGGTATATATGGGCATACATCTGTAGATAGCAATGGCAGATTAACAAATACACATAGGTTCATAGGTTCATAGGTAGGTACTAGGCTATCTCCCTGAAAGCATTTATAAGCCTAGCCAGAATGTGTTGGCTTTCACCGCCCCCTTAGATTAGTTCCCTGTGCCTCTTTCCAGCAGATCCACTGAAGTGATCCCCGGGGTAAACTTTCTGTTTCCCATCCACTAGTCAAGGTTTCTCTTGAAGAGTGTTAATGAGGAGCTCTGCCTAATTTAGATTGGAATCTTGTTGCAAAGCATGGGAAGTCTTTGTGACAGGAATCTATCCCTCCAGCACATCCTATTTATTGTTGTGGTGAGGTTTAAATCCCTAAACATGTGGCTCGAGGGGATAAGCTTTTCTTTAGGTGGAGCATGTCGATTAGTTCTGGGTTGGACATGGCCTTGTATGTCAGGCAGAGATCACCTCTGAGTAGGCGGTATGCAACCGAGTACAACTGGAGTTTCTTCAGTATAGCTACATAGGGCATCTGTTTGAGGCCAGTGATCCTCTTGATGAGGTACTTCTGAGGTCTTTCCAGCTGTTGCAGGTGTCTTGTAAGATACATCCCAAATGGGGTGTTGTACTCTATGATGGGTCTGATGAGCGATGAGTAGAGGGGCACAATGAACTCTTTTGATCTGGATGCGAACCCTTTTGTGATAAGGTGTGCCACCTAGAAGGATTTTCTAATCACTTTGGCAATGTGATTATCAAAGGAGAGTTTGCTATCTACTTGGGTCCCCAGATCCCTTATTATGTTTTCTGTATTTAGGGGACTACCACCAATGTGGTAGTTTGTGGGTACTTTGTTTTTTCCAAAGGGGATGACTATGCACTTTTTGGCATTTAGCTTGAGGCCATGATTTTGACACTAGGTGTCCATCTCAGTGAGACCCTTTTGGAGGATGTCTGTGTCAGCCAGAGAGTCAATTATAGCCCCTAGTTTGCAGTCGTCTGTGATCTTGATCAGCCATAGTCCTCCCGTGCTTTCCTGTACCTCTGAGAAGTATATGCCGAACAGGAGGGGTCCTAGAACTGAGGCCTGGGGAATGCCACTTGTAACTGGTTTAGAGTCAGACCTAGCTCCTGCAACTCTTACCATGTGGGTTCTGTCTGTGAGCCAGTTCGCAACCCATCTTGTGACGTAGGGGTTCATGTACAGGCTGGTGAGCTTGTTTATAATACCAGAATGGGGAATGGTGTCAAAGGCCTTTGCGAGGTCTAGGTAGGCTGTGTGCACCACCTTTTCCTCAACTATAGCATTGGTAACTGTCTCAAAGAAGTCCACCAGGTTAAGGAGGCATGATCTGCCCTTAACAAAGCTGAACTGGGTAGGGTCCAGCGTTTGGAGGTTCCCAATGTCTCTGTTAATGAGTTCCATGATGATGCGCTCCATAGCCTTGCAGACCAAGCTAGTCAGGCTTATAGGGTGATAGTTCCCAGGGTCTGTTGTGGCTCCACCTTTGCGGAGTGGAATAACCATTACTGTGTGCCACTCTATGGGTACGTAACCTGTGGAAATGCTGAGTTTGAACAGTGTGTTTAGGTGAGGAGTTACTTCATCTTTGAGCTCATGTAGGAAGCAGCCTTGGACTCCATCCAGTCCCATTGATGCTGTGTTTTTGGCTTTGGAGAGGGCTGTTTTAACCTGAGTGTCTGTGATTTCAGGAGCTCTACATTCTTCTGGTATGGTTATGGGTCCTTTTGGGGGTGAGAGGGGGGTGAAGTTTGTGCTAAACCTGTCTGCCAGGATGTTGGCAATATTGGTCAGTTCAGTGTATTTTGTACCATTCTGCACTAACTCTGAGCAGATCTGAGCATTGCCACTTAGATTCTTGACACAGCTAAAGAATGCCTTGTGGTTATCTTTGGAGTCCTTGGCAATTTTTCTTTCAAAATTCGCCTTGGATGATTTTATGAGGGATCATAGTGTCTTGCTGATACTGATCAGGGATGTCTTCCCTTCTTGGGATTTTACTCTTTTCTGTCCTAGTTTCCTCCTTCTACTGTATATCTTGTTTGTGACAGGAGTCCCCCAGACAGGTTTCCTTTTCTTGGAGAAGTGATTCTTGGTTTTGCTTGGGATAGCATGATCCATGCATTATGATCAGTCAAACCATGATCCGGTGCAATGAAGGTTATCCAAAGTAGGCACAGTGAGCAGGTAGCAGTTGGTAAATAAAACGGGTTTATTGTCCAGTAAGTAAGTCACCAACAACGAACATCAACGACCAAACAAACAAATTCCTTTAAATATAAATATAATATATATATAATAATATATTATTAATTACTTGGACTTTTGCTTTTTCTTTTAAGCTTTTAATGTATAAATACAAATATAAATGTGTGTTTTTTATTTGTGAATGTCCTATTGAATGTAATGATTACTCAGTAGGAATACTTTTTTCATCAAGTTAAACAGGACCTTATTTTACTTATTTTTCAAACCTACATTTTACTTAGTTAACTCTGCTTAAATAAGATTGTAATACAACATCAATTTAGTTAATTGATAAACTAATTGATTAATGAGGCAGAACAAGATGTATATAAGGCAAACCTGATTTTTTGTAAAGTTATTCTGAAGAGGTCTCCCGGTGTGGAGACGAAAGCGCTTAATGTTTGCACTTTATATTTAAAGGAATTTGTTTGTTTGGTCATTGATGTTCATTGTTGGTGACTTACTTACTGGACAATAAACCCGTTTTATTTATCAACTGCTACCTGCTCACTGTGCCTACTTTGGATAACCTTCATTGCACTGGATCGTGGTTTGACTGATCATTTTGTGGTGGTACGAGTCTTTGGTTACTAGTGGATGATCCATGCATTCTTGTAGGTACCCATAGAATGCATTAGTTAAGGATTTTGCAGCTTGGACAGTGTTATCCTTTAGCATGGGGGCTTTGAAACTTTCCACCTCGGTCTTAAGTAATGTTAGGTTTGCTTTTGAAATGTTTTTCACAGTGGTTTCCTTGTCTGGGGGTGGGGGCGGAATGTGGATATCCAAAGTGATTTGTTTATGGTCAGATCTAACCAGTGAGGGGTTGACCACCAGTGTGGAGCACCGGTCGCCCATGTTTGTGATGACCATGTCCAATATGTTGTCACCTCTGGTGGGAGTGTTGACCAGTTGATCCAGGGCATTTGAGTTTATAAATTCTAGAAAATGTTGGACAAGGGAGTTAGTACTTGAGTAGTTCTCCCAATTAATGTTAGGGTAATTGAAATCACCCAATATTAGGGTGTTTGGTAGGGCCTTTATATTTCCCAGTATTTCCAGAAATGCAGAATGGGGATCCTGGGACATGGTGGGTGATCTGTAGCAAGCTACAATTTGAATTGCAGTTTTGCCCGTCGTTAGTTGCACATGGATGATCTCTGAAGAATCGTGCTGTGCCTCTAACCTGGAGGTGTGGGTATCCTTGATGAATATGGATACGCCCCTGCCTTTTGTATTTCGGTCTGGATTCTGTGGCCAAAATGTATGGTTTGAGTTGTAGCCTGGTAGTGCTGGGGTGCTCTCTGGAGCCGTAAACCAGGTTTCTGTTACTTCACATATATTGATTTTTTTCCATACTGAGGAGTGCCTCGAGTGCGTGCATTTTGAGGTTTAGACTTCTGGCATTGAGTAGCATTAACATCAGTTTTTTGTTACTTGTGCTATTTATGGCAGTCGGTTTGTCTTTTGAGCCTTGCCTAAAAAAGGCACTAAGTGGGGTGGCAAGAGCCTTGGCCAGTATTTGAAAGCCTAAGTGTGCCAGGTGCACGCCGTCTCTAGTGAAGCAGCATGGTTTGTTGAGCATGTCATCCCAGGCGTACAGACACTGGATCCCCTTTGAATGACACCAGAAACTTAGCCAATTGTTGAAATTGATAATTTTTTTTTTTATACTGTGATATCATTCTTGGTGAGGGCAGGATGCTTCTCTGGGTCAGGGTCATACCGGCTTGGGCTACAAGATGAGAGAGCTCTTCCATGTCTCTTTTCATGTAGTCCAGGGAGGTATAGCTCAGGTCATTCACACCAACATGGACAATGACAGAGTCATATTTGTACTTGTTCTGGAGTGACCTGAGTGCCTGTGTTATGTGGTGGATCCTGGCACCCGACAGGCAGTTAACAGTAACCTTCTCCTTATTCAGCCTAGTGAGTGGGACGTCAGTGTGCCTGACTATAGAGTCACCTATTACTAGTATGTTGGGTATGTTATTTTTCCTTAAGGGCTGTGATTGCATGGCACACTGGTTTTGTGAAGTAAGCGTTTCATGATTTGTGTTGGGGGGGGTGGAGGTGGCTTGGATGTCTGCTTTGGAGGTCTCTGTTGCTTTTGCAAATTTTTATTTAGAGCCTCCGAGTATGCTTTTGTGTATTTATGTGTGTTTTTTGACAGTGCTGGTTTAATGGGTCTATGTGAGACTGGTGGTGTGATGCAAGTATTTCCCTTCTCCTCTTGACTGTCTGATCCAGCCTTGGGTTGAGAGAGCTTAGCCTCCAGTTTGGCTGTATAACTGCATCTCTCACATGTATTAGTGATTGGTGGTAGGAGGACAGGGTTGTCTGTGTACATGAGGCAGTTGTAACATTGCCTCAAAATGCCCAGATTCACCAGTTGGACTGGAGAGCACGCCTGAAACTGCCCTTTGCACATGCCTGGATAGGTACAATGAACTGCTTTACTGAGTGGCTGGTAAGGTTGAATAGAGAGCCATGTCCTTCTGTACAGTATAGGAGGGTCTAGTGCTAGGGTTTATAAGTGTTTGCTATGAGTTTTGAGCAAGTGCTGGGATGAGAAATTAATGGCTTGAGTGCTTAAGTTAAAAGTTTGTCTAGTTCCAAGGGAAAAATTGAAGAGGAGACTTTGTGGAGCTGGGAATAGTTATACCTTGGCTAACTGGTGCTGCCTGGCATGCAAAACCAGGCAAATGTGGTATTTATAGCAGGGAAATGAAAGTGATAGAAATTAGCCCAAAATGGCCAATAAACTACTATTGTCTGGCTGAAAACACTCATCCAGGGACAGATAGGCTGCTCAAAGCTCCCGTCTCTCACAGGTGAACAGAGAAACTTCCTTCTATCCAGGTAAGGTATGGGCAAACACAGAGATTTGTAACATAGCCCTGAATTCAGCACTTAACCTGAAAACTGGACTGTACTAGCTTATAAAGGCGGAGAACAAGTATTTTTTTTTGTTTTTTTATCAGAAAATAAAGCAGATACAATCAAAAAACTCTTTAAATGCACAGAAAATGATACTTATTGTTATATATCTCAGATCAGAGTTGTAGTCAATGCCACTAGTAATAAAGTAGGAAGAAACACAAATACACTAAAAGCAGATGAATAGAATGCATTATATATATATATATATATATATATATATATATATATATATATATATATATATATAAAAACAATAGAAAATGAACAACTGATTTAAAGAAGTTACCCAATTAACTAGAAAAAAGCTCAAAACTGAGCCCTGCTACAGCAGTCTTCAAACAGACAAGTTCTAACTGCACACTCCTGCTGCTAGGGTGCAGGGGAACCTTCTCCAAAAAACGATGGCCTGGGTCAGTGCTCAAGTTATACAAACAAAGCTAGATTCAGCAGGCGTGAATCTGTTCTATGCTGCAGCAACAAGTCACACCATTTTCAGAAAGAAACAGTTCAAATAACGAGGCACAATAAGCCTGTGACCAGAAATTCCCAGCTCAGAAGGGCAGAATCCAGCCTCCCACAAGAGTGCAGACCACAACTTCTTAATGTAAAAAAACTGGCCCAAAGCCCAAGTGCTTAAACCAGAACTAATACACTTTAGAACAGACACTAAGCCTTCAATCAGCACCTCCCAACTCAGAAGGATTTAAGCTTCCTGTCCTGCCACAACAGTGCAGACCACAAACCTTCCTAATGTGAAACAACTGGTCTAAAGCCCAAGTGCGTAATCCAAAGGATTAGAATAAAAGTTACAATTTAATTGGCTACTAACAAGCAGTAATAAATGCAGCAGAATAAATGCTATTAAGTACTTTTAAGAACAGGCAGCAAGAGCAAAATAAATAATAAAGTAGATAGAAACACAAACACAGTAAGCAGATGAATAAAGTGCAAAAAAAATTTTTTTTTCTCTCCGTATTAGGTAGAATCAGCTAAAGACACTACACTGGGAGGAGTGTCACAGAAGAAATATACAGTAGGGGTGGGCAATTGCAAAGCCACCAAGAATAAAAAGAAAAAACCAATAGGGAGGGCAAGGTGGAGGAAAAATCAACTCAGAAAAATAACACTTTCGACACAGATCAGAAGCCAGCAAATATGATCTTAAATCAATCAAGCAAAAGCAATTAGAATACTATAGAACTTTGGAAAGAAATGCTGAAAAGTATACTTATCAATTTATATCTTGAGTTGTTTCAGTAGCACTCTCAGTCAGAACTTAATAAGATTCAAGCAATGAATGCAGCGGTAACAAACAGGGAATCTTAATTATACTAGCAAGCCTTGAGACAATCAAATAAAACACACAAGTTGTGTGGCCAGTATTTAACAGAGCAGGATTAAAGGTGGGGAAAAATAGCACTTTCCACTCAGAAAAATAACACTTTCAACACAGATCAGAAGCTAGCAAATATGATCTTAAATCAATCCAGGAAAAGCCATTAGAATACTGTAGAACTTTGGAAAGAAGTGCCAAAAATATACTTAATTTATATCTTGAGTTGTTTCAGTAGCACTCTCAGTCAGAACTCAATTAAATTCAAGCAATGAATGCAGAGGTAACAAACAGGGATTCTTAATTATACTAGCAAGCCTTGAGACAATCAGATAAAACACACAAGTTGTTTGGCCAGTATTTAACAGAGCAGGATTAAGGGTGGGTGAAAAATAACACTTTCCACTCAGAAAAATAACACTTTCAACACAGATCAGAAGCCAGAAAATATGATCTTATATCAATCAAGCAAAAGCAATTAGAATACTGTAGAACATTGGAAAGAAGTGCCAAAATATACTTATCAATTTATATCTTGAGTTGTTTCAGTAGCACTCTCAGTCAGAACTCAATTAGATTCAAGCAATGAATGCAGAGGTAACAAACAGGGAATCTTAATTATACTAGCAAGTCTTGAGACAATCAAATAAAACACACAAGTTATTTGGCCAGTATTTAACAGAGCAGGATTAAGGGTGGGGAAAAATAGCACTTTCCACAAAGAAAAATAACACTTTCAGCACAGATCAGGAGCCAGCAAATATGATCTTAAATCAATCAAGCAAAAGCAATTAGAATACTGTAGAACTTTGGAAAGAAGTGCCAAAAAATATACTTATCAATTTATATCTTGAGTTGTTTCAGTAGCACTCTTAGTCAGGACTCAATTAGATTTAATCAATGAATGTCCACATGTACCGTTAATGGAGTTGAGAGGCCCCACACACTATAAATCTTGTGCGAATAGGCATCCCCCCATAGCCAAACACATGGCAGCCTTGATGTCACATGTATGGGTATGGCTTTGCACCCCAGCCTCTAAGCTAATTTACATCTGTTATCCCTGTATGGTTGACATTGTGATATATAGTAGGGCCACCATAAAAGAAATAAGCAAAATTCCCTCCAAATTGCCCACACTCACAACCACCGCTTCAGAGGATATGAGCTACATGTCTGGGAGTTGAACCCTTACCTAACTAGTTTATTACACTACACACTTATAGTTCACGCCACAGACATTAGTGAAGTACTTCTTCCCCAAAGGTGCATTTCACATTGAATGACATCAGGAGGATTACCAAAGAATGCCATTTCAACTGTACTGTGAGTTACTAGCCTAAAATGCATTGCTCCCTACACAAACAGTGAGACACACACAGAACATTCACAACTAACATGTGTGGGTATAGAAACCCTGACTAAAGTTGAGATCAGCCCACAGTATGGAGTTATTATAGGATGCACCACAGGGATGACTAGCGAAACCCATCCCCAAAGGTGTATTTCACAATTAATGACATCAGCAGGATTACCAAAGAAGGGTATTTCAACTGTACTGCAGGTGGCTAGCCTAAAATGCATTGCTCCCTACACAGACAGTGAGACATGCACAAAGCATCCACAACTGACATGTGTGTGTATTGAACTCCTGACCAAGGTCTATATCACAGTACAACATGGAGCAGTTATAGGTCACACCACAGGGATTACTACAGACCTGTTTCCACAAAGTTGTATTTCACAATGACTGAAATCAGCAGGATTGCCAAAGTAGGGCATTCAAATTGTACTGCGAGTGAGTAGCCTATAATGCATTCCTCCATATACAGACACTGGAACACACACAAAACATCCAGAACTGCCATGTGTGGAGATAGAACCCTAGCACAGTTCTAGATCACACTACAGCTGTACGCAGTTACAGGATGGGTTACAGAGATTACTGAACTACAATCTTCCTGGTGGTGTATGTCTAGGTGAGTGGCATCAGCAGCCTTGCCAAAGATGAGTATATGATGTGTATGGAGTGTGAGCAGCCTAAAAAGCATTGCTTGCTACTCGGTCACACACACAGTTGCCAGGTCAGGGGTTAGAATATCTACCTAACTACTTTAGCAAACTATAGCAGTACACAGTTACAGGAAGTGCTACGGAGATTACTGGGCTATGATTTTCCCAGAGGTGTATTTCTATGTGAGTGACATCAGCAACCTTGCCAAAGTTGTGTATATGAATTGTACGGAGTGTGAGTAGCTTAAAAAGCATTGCTACCTACTCAGTCAGACACACATGGATTCACACACAACTGCCGGATCTTGGGTTAGAACACCTACCTTACTACTTTATCACACTACAGCAGTACACAGTTACAGGACACGCTACAAAGATTACTGGGTTACAATTTTCCCAGAGCTGCATTTCTAGGTGAGTGACATCAGCAGCCTTGCCAAATTTGAGTATATGAATTGTACGGAGTGTGATTAGCCTAAAAAGTATTTCTTTCTCCACAGTCAGGGACAGACACACACACACACAAACACACACTCACACAATTGCCATGTCTGGGGTTAGAACTACTACCTAACTAATTTATCAATACAACAGTGCACAGTTATGGGATGCTCCATGGAGATTACTGAGCTACAGCTCTCCAAAACGTGCATTACACATTGAATGACCTCAGAAGGCTTGCCATAATATTGCTATGGGGAGGGCAGTGTGTGCATGGGCCATACCCCATTCATGTAGGGGCTGACATGCCACATGCAGGCACACATGGGGTCATATGTCACAGGTACGTGTATACAGCTACTAGATGACTACTTCCTTGGGCAGTCATGTTGCACAGCTGACACATGCACCACATAGTCTGTCATGTTGACAGATACTGGTGGCTAGTATCTGCAGTGAGTGACATCTGCACCTCATGTGTTTGGGGCCCTTTGGCTGTGTGCTGGGTGGGACAGGCCCGGATGGCTCCTTGTCACAGTCACCCTCTTCCACACATCTATGTCCATCTACTTTTGGCTTATTATAGTGTGTTGTCCTTACATATGTGTCTGTATTCCTATCCACTGTGTGTGAGAGGCAGTTGCGGTACATACTGACATGTCTCTACAATAAGAACTGCAACTGCCAGATATGACTGGTCCACTGGTGTTTGCAAACATGGCCTTCATGTGTTTAAGTGTGTGAACATGCCCAGTATGACCTTTCAGTATGTTGTTGACTGACATTGCCATTGTTCCTCTAAGTGTGTGAGCATGCCAAGTATGGCCATGTGCATTGCATGTGTGGATCAAGTCCAGGTAGTTTGTACTGTGGTGCTGACCTTTGGGTTGTACACCAACAGGTAGCATGCTGTGTCTGCAGGTTATCCATTGGTCATTTGGCATTGACTGTTGCTATATTTCTGCATAGCGGGGGGGACACCTGACTGTTTCTACATTTCTACACAGGAGTGGGGGGGCACACCTGACTGTTACTATAAGAGTACATAGGATGGGGGGGCATACCTGACACTTGTACACATTTGCTAGGATTGTATTGGTATGTCAGGTACTTCATTTCAGTCTGTAGTCTTACCTGTCGTCCTGGCAAGAGGCATACCAGTGTACTACAGATCTTAGCTTTAATTACCTACATATTAGTTTCTGACTTCCAAGCCTTCACAACTTACATCCAACTGCCTGGCCTGCTGTAGTATAGCTGTGTAGACCTAGGGGAGGGTTACCCATAGGGCTTGTTCAGAGGCCATAGTACAGCATTTGTTTGTGTTTGCCTACACCTATCCTGCTGGCTGAAACTGTTTTTGGGTATGTGCACCTTCCTGACTGGCATGTGTGGGTCTTATGGACACACATGTCACTCAGCCCCATTTCCTGCAGTGGGTTTTCTCACCCTGTGTAGTACTGGCTACTATGGTGACTTCAGTATGCGTTACAGATATCATGGTGCCACTATGGGTGTCTACTGTCTGCTGCCATAACATTCACCTACCCAGTTCCCTTGCATGCTCACATCCATACCATAGCTCCATGTAACAACACATTCTACTCCATTTGGCAATTGGTAGGTTGATTGACTTACCTTGAGGGTGTGCCAGACTTGATGATGGTGTTAGAGGGCTGCCTATGTTGGATGCGCATAGTACACTCCCTATACATGGTTGAGCACAGGTAGTGTCATGTTTGGCATCCCTTTTACTCTCTGTGCAAGTCAGAGAGAGGTGTCATTCCCTGGGTTCCTACTGTGTCTGTGCATATGTTATGCGTTGCCTCTTTGCCAAGGCCAGGTCATACTGGGCACGCCTCCTTCTGCCTACTGGGGCAGGCTCAGGTTGTTCCTCCTCCGAGTCACTCTGTGCCTCTACATGCCTTGGCATTGGTGAGGCGCTGTGTGGCCCTGCCCCATGCTGTTCCTGCTGCAGCTGTTTCCCTAGGATCATATTGTGTAGCATAGCACATACCATAACAATTTGGGTACATGTAGCTGGTGAGTACTGCAAGGCTCCACCAGATGTGTCCAGACACCCGAACTGTGACCTGAGCATCCCAAACACATGCTCTATTATATGTCTAGCCTGTGCCTCATTATGGCACTGTTGTTCTGGTGCATGTCCATTTCTGATGGGTGTCATCAGCCATGGCTCCAGTGGGTACCCAGCATCCCCCACTAGGTGACCGTAGGGGATGTCCACATTGGAAAATGTGTGTTACAGCTGTGTCAGATGCCATATGTGTGAATCTTCGTAGCTTCCAGGGCAGCCAGCACACACATTCATTATAATGCCCTGGGCATCACATACAACCTGGAAGTTGGAGGGGATGCCCCTGCGGTTGATGTAGGCCCTACCTTGCTCACTGGGTGGTGCTTATGTGCATGCCGTGTATAGCACCCACTACCCCAAGGTATTCTGCTATTTGGTGTGGAAGACGTGCATATTGCTGGTCAACACCTCATGTGTGTTGAGGAAATATATGTGCTCACTGGCATGTGCTGCCATGGCATCCAGGAACTGGTGGAATACTCTGGATGCTGATGCCTGTGAGATACCCATGGCATCCCCAGTTGTGCTATGGGAGGTACCTGTGGCTAGTATACCTAGGCCTACACATGCTTTGGTATCCACTGGAATGGGTTCCCCCCGGCCAGTTTGGTGTGTCAGGTGTAGCGGCACAGCTCAACAATTTGATGTAGGAGGTCTTTGTCCACCCTATAGCGCTCCACTATCTCCAGCTCATGTAGCCCCTGGTAAGTTATCCTGGGTCAGTACACTCTTCTCCATCTCCTCACTATGGATTGTTCAGCAGCATTCACAGCCTCACCACCCTCAGCCTCTTGCACATGTTGTTCATTGTTGTCTGCTGCAGACCTTCACATTTTGTAGGCTTGTTGGTTAAAATGTCCCCGCTTGTATACACCTGTGGTGTAGAATGCGGAAAAACCAGAGGGGAAGGTGTTTGCTTAGTTTATGGTAGTGTTCTGGGCTGGGCTGGTCTGCTGTCTGTGTAATTGGCTGATTCTGATACATTCCACCTGCCAGCTAAGCTAGTTCTCCTTGATTACCTTCCTACTGCTGTTTTCCCTTCCCATTGCCTCCATGTTTAAGCCTGTGTGCGCACCGCGCAGAGTGCTCAAATGTGCACAGAGCTGCTATTTCCTGATTTAATTTCCTTTTTCTTCCTGTAAAACCTGGTGCGTGGTGCACACATCCGCTTACCCTTTGTAGAGTGTTAGGCAGGTTTAGACACATCTCTAGCTTAGCTGTGCTAAGCTAGGAGCAATCCCAAGCCACAGGGCTCCAATCCACTTACAGTATGCCTGACACCCCCCATGATGTCATTTATATCCTAGTTTTGCACCCAGCTATTTATACTCTTACACTCTTGGGACCTGCCTCACACCCTGGGTAAATCTGGGATTCACTATCCTTCCCCTTATTTGCATAGGATTGCCTGCTAATGCATAGTTACATGTCCCACACTGAGCCTCCCCCTTAGCAACCATTACTCACTGGCCAGGTTATCTTATGCCTGCCATTGACTTGCTTGGCAGAATACTGCATTTATTTAGAATGCTCATTTTAAGTTTATTTTCTTATTCCCCTCCCCCTGATCCCATTTGCGCTTAAACAGCTGAGATCAGCAAAAAAATAAATAAAAGTTCATTTTTTTATTTTTTAAACAGTTTGCAATGACACTGGCCTTATACTTGGCCATTGGCATGCTTCCTCAATGATATGCAGCCTTTATTTGGAGCTGTCATAACTCCGTTTTGGAGTTTGCAGAAATGTACTCGGTTACTAACCAAATACATTTCTGCAGATTGCACTAGTCTTGCGTGGACTATTACAAGCTTCCTGGATTGCAAAATCACCTCATTTGCATGGGTTTCTCCTACAAATTAGGTAATTTGCATACCAGGGCTTAGTCCATGCAAGATTAGTGCTGGAGCTCTCATGCATGCCCCTGCTGGCTGTTCCTGGATCGTAAGGCATACATATTGCCTGCATGAGCTCCTGCACTCATCTTGCACTCCGTGCAAGTTTTTGAGAATCCGGGGGTATGTGTATGTGTATATATATATATATATATATATATATATATATATATATATATATATATATATATATATATATATGTGTGTGTGTGTGTGTGATATATATATATATATATATATATATATATATTTATATATATATATATATATGGGTCTACTTCTATTCGCTGACAGACCATTTCACTGAAACCCATTTGGTCGACAGCTCATTTCACTGACAAACATTCTAGGTGGGGGGGCTGCACCTCCCACACACCCCCAATGTGGGGGGCTGTGCCCCCCACACCCCCCAACTATATATAACAACTCCACAGTCGCACAACAGTGGGGAGAGGGGCAAATCCCAGGTTTTTGCCTTGAATACTTTTGTCAATGAAATGAGCTGTCGACCAAATGGGTTTCAGTGAAATGGGCTGTTAGCGAGTAGAAGTAGACCCATATATATATATATATATATATATATATATATATATATATATATATATATATATATATATATGGGTTCCCTTTAAAATCTCGAAATCCTAAAATCTCGAAATTCATATGGTCGAGACCATATTATTGAAGTTTTAGAATGTTGAAATTCTGAATGGAGATCTGCATACCGCATGGAATGGGAGATTTCCCTTTTCCTCGCTGTAGTGTGATCTTGGAGTTAGTATATTTAAGTAGCGGGGATGTTGGGAATGTATGAGGGCTTGCCCCCTACAGAAACATTAAAATAGTTGTTTTTTTTTTATTTTGGATTTGTTTTGGAATTTTGATATTCTGAAACATCGATCATATGGTCTCAATCATATGATGTTTGATCTATAAATATATATATATATATTTATTTATTTTACTTATTTTTGCATTTGTTAACCAGGTTAGTCCAACTGCACCCAGAGAGCCATTTTTCAGTGGAGGTGAGAGGAGAAAAGTTCCAGGAAAGTAATTAAAAAATAAGTAGAAAACAACAACAACCATGACCCTTAACCAGAAATTGGATCCACTAAAGAATAAAACTTGTAAAATTCCAGACAAACCGAAGTGTTCCTGTTACTTCTCCCTCAATTTTCCTTTTCGCTCACATTCGACTCCTTGAGCATGACGCCTTCTCCACATGTGAAAAGTCTTTTATGGAAAGAGGAAACATCAGCTTCTGTTGTAAAAAACGTTGAGGACACATTGTTTGTAGTACATTAGCACTGCTTGCATTACTGCAGTTTTGCATTTCCTGCTCTTCCAAGGATCTATGTACTTGCACTGTTGTCTGGAACATCTTCCTTCTAGCTCCTAGCTCTTTACCCAGCGATGTCACTTTGTTTTCATTGGTGGTCATCACTTCAGCATTACCTTTCAATTCAGTGATGCTATTTTTTGGATTTGCTATCACTTCCTTATTATTTAATGAATCAGTGATTGCTCCATTCATGGTAATTGGAGAATATAGAAGTAGTCAATAGGTTAAAAGAGAGTAGAGCTAGACCTTATTTTTCAAGAAAACATGCAAATGAGGATGGTATTAGCATGTCACAAGGTATGAAAAATAGGAAATAAAAACGTCCTCCCCCGGATTCACTAACCTAATGTGCAGGACTAAACTAGTCCTGCACATAAGCGGCAGTTTAAGAGGAGGATGGCAACGCGCCATGCATAATAATGAAGGCGCACCGCCAGAGTTCCAAATCCTACACCGAGCATGGACAATTGCAGGGGGCATGTCTGAGAGCAGAGCTCTCAGAATAAACATGCCCCTGCAAAGTAGAACAGAAGAAAGTGTAAATAAATGAGCAAAACTGCTCATAAATGTCCGCATATCTCCACCAACAGTCCCCATGTGTTCAACAGCAACAGTACATTGAAATAAAATAAAGAAACCCTTGTATTTATTTTTTTTAAACCCCAAGTACAGCTAACCATAGGTGCATGGGTTTGCCCATCGTTTAGCTACGGTTAAAGCAGCTGAAAAGGCTGAAGAGGATAACAAGGAATATATCTGCAATTGAAGCAGCCCAGCAATAGTGTAGTGGTTAGAGCATCTGCCTACCAAACAGGCACTCCTGGTTTGAGCCCCACTACAGCATATATCATTTTCCATATGAAAACTGTATATGAACATATATTTACATCTTTATGCCGTACAACCTACATAATAACATTTAAATGTGAACTGGAGTACTGTATGAAATGCACATGTGAAGTGTCCGAGTCATAATGAATAAGGCACTAGTAAGCAGGTTTAGGCATAAATAAGCAGTAGTAAGTGTGTCTAAGTGTGTTTTTGTGGGGGAAAGCATTGCCTACACAGATTAAGCAAAGTAGAAGCTAACTGAGTGTAAGGAACTGTATCCAGTGGTTAGCAGTGCTTACCGTCATGCAGACCCACGCATACCCGCTTACAACTGCTTTAAAGTGCCTTAATCACTCTGAATCCAACAGCCCATGTTCTTCCCAGCAACAAAATAAACTGCCTCTGCAAGGGTCAAACTCAGGACCCTGTACAGTATAGTCACAGTAGTTAACCACCAAGCCATCATAGCAATAGATATGCATGAGGCATCAGCAAACTAAGCCTCACCACAGGAAAATCAAACCAAACATGTGAACTGCATCAATGTACAGTGTGATGTTGGATATCTTGCCACAGAACATAAATATGTGAACTGGAGTACTGCAGTAAGCATAGATTGGAGGTGTTATTGTATACAGTGTATGTACAAAGGAATCATGGATACCAGACACATATATAACCTGTAATGAAGATTAAATCATTGCAAATGGCAAACATAGTGCTAATTAACCATTAAGCAATGCTAACCGCAGCACAGCTCAAGTTAATAAGTGTAAGCAATGTGTAGGTGAGCCACTTCAATCTGCCTAGTGGTATACCTCTTTAAGCAGTGCCAACCTCGTGTAAGCAGGTCTGCACATAGCTTAGCCTTTTCAAAACTGGGAAAATGTCCATATTTAAACCCCACAGCCAGGAATACTACCCATAACTGGTTGCAGAACCCTACTGTAGGCAAAATGGCTGGTGTGGGTGAAGACACTCAATTTAGAGCACAGCGCTGGGACAACCAGGAGTCAAAAATCATGGTATGGCTCCTGGTAAAACACCATGATCAGAGACTACTGCAGGGCCAGTGCCAGGGCTCACGGTATAAAATGGAGGCCTGGGACAGTATCGCCCATGACCTCACCAATACCACAGATATCCCTGGACTGGTGAGCAGGTCAGGCACTACCATGCTGACCTGAAGTGGCAGAGGGGGGATGTACTGGAACAGTGTATTCAGGAGTCTCAGCAGATGCCCATTGCCCCAGGACTGAGTAAGTACTCACCCAGCTAAGTAGTAAATAATTGCCTAGCTTGTGTATACTATTGATAGGTATGGCTAGATATCACTGCATTTCTCTGACAGCTGCAGATGAGCGGGCTGCAAACCAGCAAGTCCATGATGCTATGCTGTAAAGGCTGCACCACAAGGCAGGTTGGTAATCAGTCTGCATGTACTGCCATAACAAATAAATATAAGAGCCTTAGAAAGTGTTGTACCAGTAGAAATAAATGTGTAATAGTGTGTGAAAAAAGGTATAACCCTGGAGTGCTTCTGTTTACCCCTCTCTCATATGTTGCAGATCTGTTCCATACTATAAATAGTAATGTTGTATCTTAATCAGTGTCACCCACACCGTGGTATGCAGATAAAATGGGCATGAAGTCCTGCATAACAATGTTGGAAGCGCCAAGAGGTCAGTTATATTGTACAAGTTAGGGAGACTTAAAAACACTTGAAAGCTTTACATCAATTCCCTGATAGCACAATGTACTGTGATGTAAGCTATAATAGTTTGTCACACACAGCAGGGGTCTGAATCCTAGGAGTGCTACTAGGTTGTATGATTAATCATACCCCACAACTGTACAGATTGTGATACAATGTCCAGATAGAAATCTGTATGCATACTTACACCCAACAACAGTACAGAATTTTCTAGAATGTTCAAAATGTAACTTGTATGCATATTCATACCTCACAACTGTTCCAATCTGTCCAGCATGTCCAGATAAATGGCCCATATCACCAGCTTGGTAGTCTGTTCCCCTAAAAATCCAGTGTGATGTTCCAAGAAATCTAGGCAGCTGTCAGTGACATATAACTGATATTCAAACATGTACATAGTCAGAGAATGTATATGGAAACAAACCTGTCATTCTAGCACCTCACTCATAGTGTATGTCAGCAATACTCAACATATGTTGCATTAACACCTGCAGCCTGTCACGTCTGTATGTAAGATGCAGGTCATGTATATAATAACTTCTAAACATACAAGTGTACAATATAAGGCCATTGTGTAGTGTAATAATACATGTAAGGGAAAGCCCACTGCAGTGACTAAGAATGTTGTGTAAACTAAAAGGATATATTAGTTGTTAATTGAAGTCTCTCTCTCACACCTACCATATGTGCATAATAACCCAATGGCACTCCTCAACTGGTATGTGTACACGCCACACTTTTGTTGGGACATATGTCCTAATGGTGTATAAATATTCACATTTGTTTCTATGCATGTGTCATGTGAAAATACATCCATATTGGTGATCTGTTGCCATCAATGAAACCTGCATGCACCTGTAATGGCCACTGTTGTTCCATATATGCATGTGTTCTGCCTGCTCTGCAACTGTGTTAAATCTGGTGTGTTGGGTTAATGGGAATACCTATGCATGCTGTTATAACTAATCCTGAATTCTGTTGACTGTTACTAACCCATATCTGTCATAAACCTGTGACAATACAACTCATATTGGAAGGCCAGTCCCAGTGGACTCACCAGTCCCACCTCAGCTGGCCATGGCACCAAGCACCAGCACATCTGGGGCCCAGCCTGGGACCTCCTCCTCCATAGGCCCTGCACCACCTTTGGGTGGAACCACTGCAGGGGATGGGGCTCACCCCCCCTGGAGCAGGAGCGGAGGGGAACAATGGTGCATAAGGAGCTCGATCTGGAGTATCAAGAGTGGCTATGCCAGCTTGATGGACGAGTGGCGCTAAAAGAGGGTGAGCCTGCCCATCCTACACAGCCCCCAGCACAGCTACCTTCGGGGCCATGAAGGTGCAGTGGTGACTGCCCATGGGTGGGGACCTCAGTCCCACTGTTTCCAGTTGGAGGCTCATGGGCTTGCAACTTCCAAATACCCCTCCCCATCCAAGGTGTTTACCCCCCACATGTGTCATATACCTGCCCTGTATGCATCTTGTGTGTCTTGTCTGTTAACCTACCCAACCTACCTCCCCAAATATACCAACTACCCCTCCCCAAGATCCCACTCTCACCTGAAAAAAAGAAAAAGAGCAATCTGGTCCCACAAAAAAATCATACCCCACACATAGCTGTCCATTTAACACACATGTCCATTGGACACATGTAATCTGGTCTAAATGGCATCACAATGAATATATGTCATCCTCACCCCTCTCCCAGGGGTTTGAGGGACCAATTCTAACTGCAAATATAGTGTATGTGTGCAGCTGTTGCTGTAGAAGAAATGGGCAGCTATGGACCTTGCCTATACCCTTCCTGCACATGCCTAGCTATTTTCCCTACTGTC